>NW_025947148.1:28194-89536 GCF_000764305.2 Hyalella azteca | reverse complement strand
ACACATCAGCACAACCAACACACCAGCACCTGTAGCACCGACACATCAGCACAACCAACACACCAGCACCTGTAGCACCAACACATCAGCACAACCAACACACCAGCACCTGTAGCACCAACACACCAGCACCTGTAGCACCGACACATCAGCACAACCAACACACCAGCACCTGTAGCACCAACACATCAGCACAACCAACACACCAGCACCTGTAGCACCAACACACCAGCACCTGTAGCACCAACACATCAGCACAACCAACACACCAGCACCAGCAGCACCAACACATCAGCACAACCAACACACTAGCACCTGTAGCACCAACACATCAGCACAACCAACACACTAGGTCCAGCAGCACTAATCATAAGTAGAGAAATGGCGCCAGAATCAACGGGAACAAGAGCACGACAAGAAAAAGCTGCGGCTTCAGATTTATCAGTTGGTTTGGTCAACGTTGAAAAGTGATGCAAGGTATCGTTATCAGATAGTATTTTTATCAGCAATGATGATCTTATCAGCAATCACTTAAATTTCAACGTACAGACTGTCTGACCAGCGCTCAATTATAATATAAATTATTTAGAAGACTAATCTGACATCAAACATGTGAGAAAATGTTTTTATCTTCTTTGAATGTTTGCTTGAAAATGCTTTGATAAAATGTACGATAAAATGCTTTTATCTTCCTTTAATTTGCCCCAAACGTTGTTCCGAATTAATAGGTTTATCTTCGTTAATTTTTCTAATTTTATATTTAACCCACACATTCATTTCAGATTACATGCTTAACCTGACCAACACATTACATTCAACCCGAAAGTTTTATCCATCACACACGTTTGAAATTGTTTGATCTACCCAAACATTTTCATTCGCCTCAAACGTTATAGTCTGCTTCAATGTTTTGACTGAGATGATTCAAGCGTTTCAAATAAGTTACCAAAAATATTTAATCTCAAAAACTTTTGTCCATCCCAAACGTGTCGTGTGGACAAGAGGCCGGTCGCTCGGCAACTCCAGGGCAGTGAATTTCATGTCACCCTTAAATCTACCAGACAGATTACGTGTATATTTTCATATGCAATATGAAAACATATGCGTACTATATGCAATGTCACCTAACTAATGCAATTTATATAAGTAGCTCGAAGCGAGCTGTTGAAGTAGTTCATTCTTTCTAACAAAGTAGACAATAACGAATAAACCACATCAGGTCTTTCCATCATCGTATCTGCATTTGTCTGTTATCCGAGTTTTCTACGATAAACGATTTAACTGTTATCCGAGTCCGAGTGTTCTACAATAACCGAATGACTGTTATCCGAGAGTTCCATGATAACCGAATACCTTAACTGTTATCCGAGTGTTCTACGATAACAGAATATACCTACCACAGTTTTGTCACGATCATATGAATGGCTGCCGTCAGTCGACTGTCGTGCGAGTATTTAAATGCCAACAACAGCCCACCAAAGACATGAGTTTGTTTTAATGCTAACAACAGCCCACCAAAGACATGAGTTTGCTTTAATGCTAACAACATCCCACCAAAGACATGAGTTTGCTTTAATGCTAACAACAGCCCACCAAAGACATGAGTTTGCTTTAATGCTAACAACATCCCACCAAAGACATGAGTTTGTTTTAATGCTAACAACATCCCACCAAAGACATGAGTTTGTCCCAGTCCTCGTCAGGGATGGAGTCCAGTGCGGAGAGATCAGGCAGCGGCGAAAGAGCGTCTCTGCCCTCGGCGGAAGCCTCGTCATCGCTGCTCTGGGACGTGTGGGACGGACCTGCCAACATGACGCTTGTCATCACAAGTGTCAACATCACAAGAGTCAACATCACAAGTGTCAACATCACGCTTGTTAACATCACGCTTGTCAACATCACTCAACTTCTCAATAATATGGTCAAATTAATTAGATTTATTCAATTTTTATAATGGTAGCTGAGCTATGCTGCTGTAGAAAGTAGCGCGGGTGAAGGGAGCGCTAGAAGAAGAAAAACAAGTGGTTCTCGATCCTGGTGAAATATGATTCAATATGTTATTATAAAGCGAGCTCTAACCTGAGCAAATGATATTAACGTAGATAGCTGCTAAGTGAAGGTAGAAATTTTGCCCAATAATAGAGACTTAGGTTATCACGCGGAACTTTTCTTAGGCCTTGAGTTGAACACGACCACACAACAACAAATGTCACGAATTTCAGCATAGCATCGGCGCCATGGCCTTCAAAATGAAATTTCATAATGTATACGATATAATTATAACCTATACATAAACAATACGTCGGTCCACATTGCACAGCAATTATTCAAGTGCGGTTTTTAGAGACTTTCCTTTAGCTCGACCTTACAGCGAAATGTAACCTAGAATGTGTCTTTCATCATGTCGAAATTTGACCGCTTGGTAACAACTCATGATTCAGGTTAGGTTCATAATTAACTACTCTAGCACTTGTGGAAACAATTTTGAAATAAATACCAATACGAAGAGACAAGAAAAACTCACCGTTGTTGAAATTGAAGATGTCTCTGTCAGAAACGCCTTCGCTCTCCTGGGACGAAGCACAGGCCTTAGGCGCGGGTTCGAAACTCGCGTTATTTTTCAAGTCTTTTTCTTTACGAGAAGAGCGTGAGTCTTTTTGCCGAGTGTCTTTGTGTGGTGCGTCTTTGTGGCCAGTGTCTTTGTGGCTTGTATCCTTTTTTGTTGGGTCAGCAGACTGACGACGAGAACTCGATGATGAGGAATGCTTTCTGGAGCTGCTGTGGCTTGAAGATTTGTGGACACTACTTCTGCTGCTGCTTCTGTCATGTCTATCTTTAGAACTTTTACTAGAACTTTCTGAATGGCTTTTATAATTTTTGCTTCTGTTGCTAGACGACGAGGATTTTGAAGATGGATCTTCTGATTTCGATTTATTGGGAATCTTATCTCCATCCAAAGTATTTCTAGAGTTAGACTTGGAGCTGGAAGAGCTCTTACGACCAATGGAAGACGAGGGCGAACTAGAAGTGACTAAAGATTTACTGACGTGTGTGCTGGTGGATGACGACTCGACCTCCTTGCTGGAGTGACGTGTAGACGTTGTGGAACTGCGAGACGTGAAAGTCTTAGTGAATTTCTTGAGTCTTTCTTCTTCCTCCGCGGCGCTGGGAGTCGCGCTACTGGAAGATAGCTCCTCGACACACTTCTTTTTCACGGTTTTGATTCGACTTGAAGCCCCGCCATCGAGAAGAGAGTCAAATATTGATATTTCCTTCAATGTTTTGGTTTTTGATGAAAAAAGAGCGGCGGTTTTTTTGAGTGGGGGGATCTCAGTGGTGTTGGTGTTGGGGGATGGTTCTTCTGGCTCCTGAGGGCACGGGGAGCCCCCCGAAGGGGGTTCCGGAGGTCCTGATCCAGGGGAGGAGATTTGGTCCTCGAAGGGAATCGTGTTGGAGCTGTCGGCTGAAGCCGTCCGATGTTTCAGCTCCGGCTGAGATGAAAAAACGCTTTCCTTGGTTTCGCTGTCTTTATCTGTCGCATTTACAACTGATTCAGTGACGATAGGTTGCTTTTTATCTTCGTTTAAACCTTCAGGATTAGTAAGATCAGCCGCTGTCTTAACACAAGGCGAGTCACTGCTGTCAGACTCATCTTTGATCACCGTTAGATCGATTACGTCCTCCGGGTCCGGCTTTATAAAGCTCAAGTCAATGTCGCGTCTTCTCCGCTTGCGGCTTCTCCGGCTGCTGGAGCTGCTGCTCCCCCAATCGCTGTCACTGTCCGATGAACTGCGATACCTGCGCCTCCTATGTCTCTTGCTCTTCTTGCGGTGCTTTGAACGCTTCCTCTTCTTAGTCTTAGATTTGGGCTTCTTTGATCCTGATGTATCGCTTTCGTCCAGGCGTCTTCTCTTTTTTGAAAGAGGCACTTCTGATGAGTCACCGTCATCCTCTTCAGAAGCAATCTCTCTCTTCACAGCTGAACTCTCGGCATTTTCTTCATCCGAGTTTAATTCATTATCAATCTCGTTTCCGGAGGTATCTTTTTCCAAGTCGGAATCATCGGAAAAACTATGCCTTCGTAGTTTTTTTCTTGATTTGCTGCGTTTATGCTTCGCTTTCTTCTCACGCTTCCGTTTCCTACGACGTCTTCTCCTTTCTCGAGACGATGACCGATCTCCTGAAGAACTTCTAGTCTGTGCTGAGTACTCGCTTTCGAAGTCGGATTCCGCATCGTCCAACGAATCTCTGGCCTTTTCGCTGGAACATTTGTCAGGACGCGGTTGACTAGCGGTCTCTTCCATTTCATCTATGTCGTCACACTGCTTGGAAGTCGGCGAATCAATATCTCTGGATCCAGACGTAGATGTTCCTACGTTTCCAGGCTTTACGATGGCGTCGGTTGCAGCAGCAGTGGAGGTAAGAGAGTTAATTTCTTCGTCGTTGTCAACTTGCTTTGCGGGTTGAGCTGACGGCGGCACATCATTTGTGTGACTAGAAGAATCATCTGGCATCAACTGCGTTGAAGTTTGAGCAGTAGGGGGAACCACTGCCGGTGGTTTAGATAAATCATCAACCGTTGGAAGTTTGCCTTCTGAAGAGTTGAGAGTTTTAGTGGTCTCCAACACACCAGATATTGTGTTAGGCTTGGTAGCTTTCAGTGAGCTCGGCTTCCACGTCTTACGTGTCACTTGAACTGGTACCAACACGTGTGAAGAAACTCGTGTTGAGGTCTCGGACTTCTTGTCTGCTTCGTTCTGTATTCGATCAGCCTCCAATTCAGCATCATTACCACACGGTAAGTCGTTTATCTTTCCAGGCTCGTCGTCCTTCAGAGAAGATGAAGCTCCTTCTGCAGTGACAGCTTCAGAATCTAAATTCGCAGGCAAATCTTGGCCATCTTCCTCAGGTGACGAGAAGTCAGTGGTGTCACTCTCATGGTCAGCTTGACTTACATTTACGCGAGACCTGTCACTGGATCCCTCGACCGACTTTCTCTTCTGTAGCTCTCTGATGGGAGTAGGTTTGTAGTCTGGAATGCCGGGAGGTCTTAAATAAAGACGACGTTTTTTTTCCTTACTTGCAGTATTTTGGGAACTCGCATTGGCGCTCTGTTGAGAAGATAGTGAACTAACAATAGCTGAAGTGTCTATCTGACTCGCCAGAACTGATGGCTCAATACTAGCAAGCAATTGTGATTCAGATAAAAACTTTTTAACCGATTCCATAACCAATTTCTGCAGCACATCAGACTGGATGATGGAGTCAACAGCACTGGGCTGTCCTGTGTTAGTAGGTATTGGCGCGTCATTTGCGGCAGGCGGAGCTTCGGCCAGTGGATCCAACCTTGCATCGCCACCGCAATTTTCGGCCGAACTTTGTTCATCAATTTGGAGTTGTTCATCTTCAGAGTCATCACCATCCTGGGGAGCAGTCGATGCTTCGACCAGGCTTTTGTTAGCTGCAAAAGTGGCATTCATCAAAATATAATTATTAGATCCTTCACTGCAATTTACCAGAAAAACACAATTTAGTTTTTAAAGAGTTGACATACTGTAATTCATTTGCAAATTGGTAAAGAAAGTTGACAGCTCCTAGTAATAATTAATCTTTTTCTTTTTGGTGAATTCATTTTTAAATATTTTGATAAATTGTACAATGTTTTCATATTTTAAGCTAGTGCCAGGTCTTTAGTCTGCCACATTCTATTAAAACAAATGATGCTGAACAAATTTCACTCAAGCTTCTGCATTTCATGTAACAAATTGATAAGAATTGCACTAAAATCTACATAATGCAGCTGGACCAATCATGGATAGCATAGTACGGTTGATATCTTAAAGCTGATTTAAATAAGATTGTTGATCCAAAAGGATTTTTTTCTTCCTTAATAAAGAACTAACATTGTTAAAATTCATCTGCATCTTACTGCCCAAGTGAAGGAGAATTTTAAGTGCAAACATTCAAACTGCCAATTCTACATTGCATTTGAATAAGATAATGAGTGCTAATATACTCACCAATGTGAGCAGCATGGGCAGCTGTTGAGTATGAACAAGAAGTTGCTTCATAGGACTGGTACTCCTCGTTATTATGCTGCACATGACTTGTTGTTTGAGACACTTGCTGCACATGACTTGTTTGAGACACTTGCTGCCATGACTGGTAGGAAGATCTGTGCTCATGAGTACCTAGGTTGTATGCACAACATTAACACAATGAAACAAAAACACAAAGACTTTCATTGCATGCAAAATGCTAACACATGATAATGACTACCTATGGCCTCTAAATAATTTATATTGAGCATGGAAGAGCATAAATTAGAATTACTTCCTAAAACCTGCATTTTGATCAACCTACATCATCTGAAGAATTGCTCGACCCTGACAATTCAAATCATTCAATAACCTCTTGGGTCACTACGTTAACCACACTAGTTTAAACAAGCTAGTTCTGCCATCAAATACACTAAAAAAACATATATACCTATATATACCAATGTTGCGTTCTATTAGTAGGCCACAGAAAAGCTCTAGTTTTAAATTCACAATCAAAGGTAGATCAGCAGCCAGTACAGTGTACTTATATAGGTATACACTATAGTAGAAGTCTATAATCTATGCTACAGTGGGGTGATGCAAAATAAGACATTATACATATAATAAGGCTATAAGAAAAAGTGAAAATTTTAATAAAATGTTCACAGTATAAAACTTAAAAATAAATTAAATGTACCTAATAACAAAAACTAAAAATTACATAACCCATCAAATTTTTCTTCAGTCTTGGGACTACAGCAAGAGAAAAAATCCATGTCAATGAAAATTGATGGACTTATTCATAGTTGATGGATCTAGGTGACATTTCTGTCAAAGGGGGTAATAAGGGACGGTTTTGAGCGTTTTTTGTTAACAACTTCTTCCCATGAAATATTTCATAAACAAGTTTGGGCTCATTTTAAAGCTCTTTGCAAGGGCTATCAAATGGTATCTCTGAAAAATTCCATATGCTATTTATGAGGTGCCAGACGTAAAATAAAAGCATCCCAAATTAATCCTGGGAACAAGGTAATCTGGGACACTTGAAATAAAACTTAATTTTAAAACATTTGAAGCATGCAGAGTGTACTCATCCATTACTAACAGTACTCTGAAGTAGATATATAATAAATTACATTTTCTGAGATTATCACTAGTTTTTCCTTCATTGATGTGATATTACCATATCCATTCATTACCATATTATTGATGTAATATTACCGTATCTATGGACATGCCGTTGAGCATTGACAATGACCTTATCCACTACAAGCTTCATATCAGCAGCCATATAGCATTTCTTCTGTATCTGTAAGCTTACAGGAACAACAGGATGAGGATGGTTTGTAATTTAACACCATTTAATTGGGTCAGGTGAATTCACTATAACAAAAAAAAGATTGCAAAAAACATACCTGAAACTGCAAGGAATATTCTAGTAACAACCATTATTTTTTGAAGAAATAAACCATTGTTTAGGTTAATTACTTTTCATTCTATGTTGCCTGGTGCATAATTCTATCCATGAAATTCTTATTACAATTTGGTACTGAGTTTAGTTTAGTAAAATTTTTTCCCTGAGTGAGATAAATATAATTAAAATTCCTTGTTGTCAATTGATTTTTTTTGTTAACTGGAGCCTTTGTTAACCAAGGTTCTAACTGTAAAAGCATTTTTGGAGTGTCCCTCAACCCTTATTACCCCAGGGGGGGAGGGGGAGGGTGTCCCTTATTGCCCTGTTGTGGAAACTGGAAATAGCCACAATTTCTTTGGAGTGAGCTATGCAAATTCAGTCAATCACATTTTTAAGCCAACACATGTGTGCAACTTTTATGCAAGTAAAATTTTTTAATATGACAAATATTTTTTTAGCTACATACCCTTAGCAGAGGTAATCTTTTAAAATCTCACTTTTCACACTTTTTTTCAGGGAATTTTTAGAGATAGTATATATAAAATTTCTCAACTTGCTTTAAGCCACTATGCAGAGGGTGGATGCAGCGTCACCAATATATGGATTTTTAAGCCCAAAGCGTCGCCGGCCATTTTAAAGATGCGTCGCCGGGTAATTTTTAATGAAAAGCCATTTACGCTGAGTAATGACGAACTATTTACAAGCCACAAACTTAGTTACAAGGTTGCATGCACGTGTTACCCCAAATAACTAATTTTACCCTAAAAACAGTCTGATTGTACAGCAAGTGTCAACTGAACATGTAATAAAGCAGTCTGACCACTCTAATGTGACCAAAACTACGCAATCGAAAAAACGTTGTTTACATTTTTTGCGGGAGCTCATTGCAACTGATTTCCGGACAAGCTTCGCTGCATCGTATTCCATCCAACGCACCTGAAGCCTTACTTTTTTTCTAAATAGTTGGCCGAAGACTGAGAAATATATTAAATGCAAGAATTTCAATCTAAATGTGTCGGCAACATCTTCTGAAGGCGAAAATTGGCTACTGAAGCATCGCCAAAGATCTTGCAATATTCATCCACTCTCTGCACAGTGGGCTTAAAGCTGCATAGATAGGAAAAATAATGAACTATATGCCTCTATTTTTTGTTTTCCAATATTCCAATTAATTTAGTTACTAGCTACAAGCCTGCAAGCAGGATTGGAATTTTTCTATTTGTTTCTGAAATCTCGCGGCTTCAACATGACGAATTTTCAATACATTTGGAATCTCGCGGCTTGATATCGCACTTTTGTTAACATTTGGATAGGAGGTAATTCATCTGACGGAAATCTCGCGGTTTCAGAAATGGCAGGAAACCTCTAGTTGCGGCCCTAAAGGCAGATGTTTTCAATGCTTGCCTGCAAGTCTACAACATTTCTACAAAATGATGGAGGACTGTCCTGATTTACCATGCCCATTCCTTATTGACCCGTTTGATGGTAGTAACTAAGAAAATTCTAATCTAGAACTTTTATGTCTCACAGTCTCATTAATGGTTGTATTCAGGTCAGTTTTTTACTTTGGTAAAAATAAACAATAATGGGCTATTTATCTCCTTCAATTGTAGGATGGTTTCTGCTTGATTTTCTAGTTTAGATTAACAAAGTGATGTGGAAACTTAAGAGACATAATAATCATGGGAATTGGGAATTCATGGCATCAACATTAAAACATTCTGGCAAGGCAGGCAAGCCAAGACTAAAACAGCTTAAAGTTTGATGCAATAATTTAGTAACACTACAAATTTCAGTATTGACCAGTATCAGTCTATCAGACTAAATTTCCTTACTAAGACGCAATGTCAATGAGAAGTTTTGAACTAAAAACAAATAGACAAGTTTACAACTGTCAACTTCAAGGAAATGCCCGAAACTGAAAGCCGAAATTGTGTTAACTTAGCTTACCGAATTCCTTGGCTTTACTCTTGAATCGATGAAAAAAGTGACAGTAGGGCCTCACACAATCACCATCTTCATTTTCTGGGCAAGGAACGCTGCTGAAATATTTTTTGTGAGGAAACATTTATTGAATTAATAACACAATTTT
The DNA here is from genome assembly GCF_000764305.2 of Hyalella azteca. Classification (NCBI taxonomy): domain Eukaryota; kingdom Metazoa; phylum Arthropoda; class Malacostraca; order Amphipoda; family Hyalellidae; genus Hyalella; species Hyalella azteca. The sequence continues at coordinate 79,989 of NW_025947148.1, read as the reverse complement.
TCTAATGGAGGTGATCGTCGCTTGACTGCCAGGAGTAGTGCTAAGCGATGCCAAGAACTCTTCAAGGTTTGTTTACCACCTTCCGTGTCCGGCTAATGAACTAGCCGAATGTTACACTGATCGTAATAAAATACGGAATCATGAACGTCAATATTTTCAGCAAATTAAACTTAGTCCCAGGTGCTTTTTTATCATGGTTGAACTAATATATATATATAGTTCAACCATGCTTTTTTATATTTTATGTTTGATATTATAGAAATACAGAATTATATCATGAAAAGTATTACCAATATCATACACATTTTCGGAGAAGTTGTTCGTTTGTATGATAGTAAATTGTAAGTTTTGCGGCACAGACTAAATCTAGTAGGTGATGAACAGAACTACGTCATTACTAAATGGTGTTTGTTTAAAGCTCTATAAATTTTTTGTTGAGGTTCATTTACTCTTTGAGGGCCATTGAGGTTCATTTACATCGAGTTGCCCAGTGGTTAAAGTTCAGAGTACCAAGATTGACGCACTAGAGAGGCGCGGGTTCGATCCCAGCTCTGTGCGCCAGTTTCTGGTCAAAATCGGCAAGGAGGCCGGGAGGTTAAGCAAAGCAGAATCGTAGCAGTGAGTTGTGAGTTCGAGACCTCAAAATGCTGTGAATGTTCTGCGATGTTAAGGATCGGCGACAGGCCTACGGCCTAATAAACGCTGAAACTGCCATTATTATATTATAACGCTCACGATGATAGGGCTACGTGCCTAGTCGCTCCAGCTTGCTTTAATCATGGTAATTTTGAATAACATTGAGCACTCGCTTGTCAGCGAAAGTTCTTTATAGTTTCACAGTCTCGTTTATTCACACTTTCGGTGTCAAATGAGAAATTTTCTGCTTGTAATTTGTGTAGTAAAAATAAGACAAAACTTTCTTCATAATAAGCCTCCGCTTTATAGAATAGAATAGATGTGTCGGCACTGCAGAAATAGGTCCATGGCCTATTGCCGATTCAAGTACTTTTTATCGCATTTCCTCATTATGAAAAAAATGCACTATTGTCTTGTCTTTGCACTTGCCGATTCGTGTAATTGATTCCACATGGGATCCTGGATTTTGAACCCGACCTTTCCATGACTGACGATTGATTGAGATATCTGCTGGACTTATTGCCTCTGGACAGTAAGTTGCTAGACTTTTTAAGACTGATTAAGACTGCATGGCTTCGTCTAGTCTGTTCATGAAGGCGTTCATACTCGGAGCGTCAACGATGCTATCAGGGAGGTTGTTCCACATGTCGGTGACTCGAAGCGAGAAGAAATGTTGTCGCATGGATGTTTTACAACGCAGTTTTTTTAGTTTATAACCGTAGTTCATAAACTTGTATAATATCATTATTAAATATTCACAGCTTGTTGCTGGCTTGAACTCGCAACTCACGCCACCCTAAATATATAATAACGTTCGGTTTTTCATAGCAATGTGTAACAGGGTTAAAACTATGATTTTTTTGAGCCAGGTAAAACCAAACTTTTACGAGTAAATTCATTAGTTAGTAGCAGTATTAGTAGTATTAGTTAGTTAGTATTAGTATTAGCATTAGTTTGAGAACATTAATGCTTAAAAACCATTTCAGTTTGTCCTCAGATAATGTATGAGACGAGATATGGTACAACCGGCGAGGTGACCCGGCGGTTAAGCACAGCAAAATATGAGCAAACATGCAGCATTGAGTTGCGCGTTCGAGACCCGAAGCAAGCTGTGCAAATTCTGCGATATTCCGAATAGGTGACAGGCCTCATTGCCTAATAAACGTTGACACCGCTATTACAATTACTAATGATACCCAATTCGTTTTAGAGAACCACAAATGACACCGATTCAGCGGAAATCTCTGTTCTCAACTGGAATTTGAAAATTATCTCGATTATAATAGCTAATCAGGATTAAGCTCTAATGATCTTCTAGAATAATGAAAAAAAAAGACCCAGATGCGTATTCAGTTGAGCACATTCTTTTATGAAATCTAAAGCCGCATTGCGCATGCGTTAACATGCGGTTACGATCATCGTGTATAGTAGAGCCAGGGGCATAAATTCATTCATGAATAATAATGATGCACCAAGCACGTTTCATTTCTGTCAACTCCAGTGCAACGTTCAATGTCAGTGGAGTGCCAGTGCTGATTCGACTGCCATGAGGTGAGGTTATGCGCGCGAGCTGTCCGTCCGTTTCCAGTGATCAAGATGTGGCTCTGGCGGCTGGCCGCTTTACTCGTCATAACACGCGCATGTTTCGCGTCCGAATCTGTTTCGGAAGAGCATATACAATTCGAAGAGGAGCATGAATGTGAGTTTACAAATGTACTTCATACTTATTGTTGCAACAGTTGAGTGCTTAACATTTTGTGGTATAATTTTATTCGTAGGACTGGCAGAAGATGTACTTAGTAAGACTAAGTTCCCTGAGTCTTTCATTATCCTGCCTCGAAATGGCATATACGCTAGTGGACAAATATCATGTACAAAATTTCCTTAGTATTAATTCCTAGGAAGACCATTCATAATGCTGAAGGAATATTCATGTAGATGAATTCTCAGTTGATCATAACGATGGCTCGGATGTGTGGTCGTTAAGCTGGCTTGGATATGGATATGTACCAAGTTGAACCCTCGGGTAGGTGCTTTAATTTTTTTAATTATCACTGCTTCCGTCATTAGGCCGGGCTTTTCGTAGGTGTAACATCCCAAGGGCAATTATAACAAATAAAATTCCCTCCATGAGCGTTCATTGAACTGTGTAAATTTGTTTAGAAGAAACTTGCCGCTAGCTCAAAGCATGTAGCCTACGAGAACTTTTTTGATTGAAGACCAGAGAATACTTTTTATTGACAATTTTTGTTTTATTGACAATTTATTTTATTTTATTGAAAATTTTATTTTATTTTATTTTATTTTATTGGCAATTTATATTATTATATTGACAATTTATTTTAGTGACAATTTGTTCAAATCTATTTTAAATTTAAAAAAAGCATTAGTTTATTACCAATTCAAATTTTAATTTAAACATAATTCAAAAATTTAAATTCAAGTGTTGTAAAAGCCTTTAATCACTTGATTATGAATATTGAATATTCGAAACGTCGTACGCTATTAAAATGTCATTTGGTAACACGCTTTTTGGTCGCCTAGCGCCAGCAATAAATTTTGTTCTACTCACTAAAAAAATGAACAAGACAAATTTTGACATACGCATTATTTGGTCTTACACTAAATTTACCTAAAAGGGAATATTTAGTTATCAATGAGAGGCTAGACACGCTGTACCATTGACCGTATTTTGAATTCACTTCGCTTCTAAGCAAATTGCTGCAAATGCGTAACAAACAATTAACAAATGCGTAATACGCGTAACATGTGATGTACACGTATGATGTACATCACACGTAACATGCGACATACACGTATGATGTACATCACACGTAACATGCCACGTACACGTATGATGTACATCACACGTAACATATGACGTACATGTATGACGTACATCACACGTAACATGAGACGTACACGCATGACGTACATCACACGTACGTACACGTGTCGCCCCCCAGGGGGCGGAAGCCCTGCGGTCTGCCTGACGGAGATGCATGGGATGACCTCAGCCATAAGCGATGCTGCGAATTAATTGCGTGACTTAATTCCTTGTTACGGCGGTCGTGAATACGGTTGTGTGTGGGATGAAGTGGTGTGTTTGTTACGGTAGTATCCGGGACTGGGATGAGAAGGGTAGAACTTCTGTATATTAGCATTTACATATGGTCGTAAGTACACAATGTGACTACATACTACTATCTACTTCTACTGTACGCTACATGACCACTTACTACCACCTCAGTGCTGTATATGACTTACGTGATTGTTAAGAATCTTCTCTGCATTAACTTGAACGCGTGCAAATAGCACGTTACCGTACCTAACAGGCAAACGTGATGTTAAGAATCTTCTTTACATCGAAGATGACTTGAACGCGTGCATATACCACGTTACCGTATCTAAGTGGCAAACGTGATGTTAAGAATCTTCTCCACATCGTAGATGACTTGAACGCGTGCATATACCACGTTACCGTATCTAAGTGGCAAACGTGATGTTAAGAATCTTCTCCACATCGTAGATGACTTGAACGCGTGCATATACCACGTTACCGTATCTAAGTGGCAAACGTGATGTTAAGAATCTTCTCTACATTGACTTGAACGCGTGCCACCACCACGTTACCGTACCTATAACTGGCAAGATAACCTGCGGCCGTTATCACGTGTTGGACTTGCCAAGACGATTGCGTCAATCACAACAGACAGACAGTTTGCCGGCAGCATCACGAGACGCGCTCCGCCATTCTGCTGTTAGACTTTCACCTCGTAACGGCAGTGGCTTTCCTGTGGGACTTGAACGATTTTCCAGAAATTAGTACAATTATATTAGCGGCTCTTGCTAGGGGAGGGCTCTAGAGGAGGCTGTTCTAGGGGAGGCTGTTCTATAGCGTGCAGAATGCCTGCACGCTGCTCTAGTGCGCTGACTGCCTGCCGTGCACGCTGCTCTAGTGCGCTGACTGCCGTGCACGCTGCTCTAGTGCACTGACTGACTGCCGTGCACGCTGCTCTAGTGCGCTGACTGCCTGCCGTGCACGCTGCTCTAGTGCGCTGACTGCCTGTTTTCCCACGACGACGCCACCGCGGGAGGTTTAGCAAGAAGCTTTACATTCAGAAAAATGAGTGTGACTGTCCGAATTATGACGTACTTTCTGCTCTTATATGGGTCATCTTGACCCAGTTTGGCCCTGGGAAATGGGGTATAAGTGCTATGCGCAGGAAGTGTGTCACTATTCGGACCATATGATCCATCAATTTTTCTCAACTGTGCGTCTCGGTAACAATTAAAATTATTCAAAGAGAAAAATGTTATCAGTGGATTTTTCTCACATACAAATTACCATTTGAATTATTATTCAAATGGTAATTTGCATATATAGAATATTCATATTAATATTGGTGTACTTTTGTAAACGTTATGCCTTTTCCAGTAGTTAAGAAAAATATATTAAAATTACAATAAAAAAATTCAAATGCAAAAAAATACAATACAAATACTAGCATTTGTCATGTAGCATGTAATGTATTTGGAATGGTGGCAGTTGTGTGCGGACAGTTAATTTTTATGTTAAATCTTTAGGAAAATTATACAATATAAATAGAATAGAAATTTGTGAAAATCGTTTAAAAAATATTTTAATTTTGCTTGGTACGGTCGTACGGACCGGCGATTATCATGGTATTGGACAAGACACAAACGAAGACTCAGAATTTTACGCTTGACTAACAAAGATTGAGTTCTGCATGTTTAAGTTTGAGTTGACTGGCTCTCTTATGTTATATCTTCTTAGTGTCACTATAAAGTCAGTAACTGTAATTCTCAAGAATTTAATTTCCATATTTAATTTCCGCCGTGGCAGTGCTCTGCCGTGACAGTGCGCCGACAGTGCAAGTGGCAGTGCTCTGCCATGGCAGGGCATGGGTAGAGTTTTGCTCTATATTGACATCCACCATCGTAGACGCTGGGGCAGCGTGCATTCCTCGATGTAGCTTTTACTTCATAGAAACAAGCAGCATCGCGATGCGTAACTGGTCTTTTATTGACGCACTGCCAGCACGTGGGCGAGCTGTTAATTTAAGTCTGAGTCTCAGTCTGAGTCTAAGTATTAGTCTGAGTCTCAGTCTAAGTTTTAGTTTTCGAGTCGCAGTCTAAGTTTTAGTCTGAGTCTCAGTCTAAGTTTTAGTCTTAGTCTCAGCCTAAGTTTTAGTTTTTGAGTCTCAGTCTAAGTCTTAGTCTTGGTCCCATGTCTAAGTGTAAGTCTGAGTCTCACTCTAAGTCTGAGTCTTAGTCATAGTCTCAGTCAGTCTCTGCATGGTCACAGTCGCAGATTCAGTCAAACTCGTCATAAACTCAGTAGAACTCCACGCCTAAGTCAAAGCCAGACGCGTCTTCTAACATCGAGTCCATGCTTCTCTGCACGCCCACTAGTCGGTCACTAGGAGCATGCAGCAGGGCCATCTTACGCCCACTAGTCGGTCACTAGGAGCATGCAGCAGGGCCATCTTACGCCCACTAGTCGGTCACTAGGGTTCACCGCAACGCCTCTTCTTCCTTGCCGCCACTTGGCCTTCTCGCGCAGCAAAAAGTAAGGAGATGTTCTGCCGACGCTCACTGTATACGCCCGCGCTGAAGGCCGCGTGCTGAGGGAAGATACTGTGCGTGTTGCTGTGCGTGTTGCTGTGCGTGCTGCTGTGCGTATTGCTGTGCGTGTTGCTGTGCATGCTGCTGTGCGTGTTGCTGTGCGAAACTATGCACTGCAATCACAATCGCCGCTAAGTTACGACGACCGCAGAGTTACGACGACCGCAGAGTTACGACGACCGCAGAGTTACGACGACCGCAGAGTTACGACGACCGCAGAGTTACGACGACCGTAGAGTTACGACAACCGCAGAGTTACGACGGCCGCAGAGTTACGACGGCCGCAGAGTTACGACCACCGCAGAGTTACGACCACCGCAGAGTTACGACTACCGCAGAGTTACGACGACCGCAGAGTTACGACGGCCGCAGAGTTACGTCTGACCAGCGTGGGAACGTAGCTGTACGTGACCTCGGCTGACAGCTCCTGGACCGTTGTCCTTGGCCTCTGCTCTGAGTATACGAATTAACGAATGATCGTAAGTTCGGGATAAACGTTACCGCAAGTTAATTATTTAGGCAGGTAATGTTTTGATCCTGGTAGTATAATAATTACGATGTCTTAGGCGCTTCTGAGAATACGTCTCAAAGCTAGAAGGTGGCAGGGGCTGTTACAGCTAGGCGGTCTCTACCGGATTCCATATGTCATGGAAAAATGGATTGCTATAAGAATTTCGCGCGGATCATGATTAAGGCTTTGAGAAGTTAAGACGCTAGGTGTTCGTATGTCGCTACGTGTAACTAAATCCGCTACGTGTAATTAGGCCGTCACGCGTACTACGTAATGTCGCCACGTGTACATATGCTGTCACTTGTACCTTAATGCTACCTGTACTTAATTGGGCCGCAACGTGGTCCAAGTCCGCTACGAGTTATTAAGAAAGCTTCGTGTACATAGACCGATACACGTACTTAGGCCGCTACTTGTAACTAAGACCGCTATGTGTACTTGACATCTTTTCTTCTTATCTCGTGCTCCGATGTTGTTTCCAACTTGTTTCAACGTTGAACGCTGTGGCAGATTTTGGTTCGCAGCCCTTCCGTGTCAAGCGGTGATGCATTCACACGAAATATTCTTCGTGAAGAACAATGAACACTTATAATCTTTGTGATCAACAACGAACATTTCTGTATGGCTTCCTTGTTCATGTTTTTGGTCGAATAGCGAAGAAATTTCGCCACGCAGTCGTGTGTCTATTCCTTCACTGTAAGAAGTTTCAACATATATAAACAAGCATGGAAATAAGATTGAAATACGAATTTCCCATACAAATCTAGCCATTTATTTCAAGTCCGTGAGAATTAAAATGATGTAAACCTTGCGTAAATTCCCCCAAAATAAGCCTATTCAATTTCATTCTGCGATAATAAGTTCATTTTGAGGTTCAATAGTTTTAGGTCTGGTAACACTGGTTTTAAATGAATAATTTCATTTGAAAGAACAAATTCAAACGGTTCTATGGTCCACATGCGGTCTACGAACACCTCTTGAGTATTTTTCTCTAAATATAGAAACTAACGGAACGATTAAGAAGCAGGAGCAAATTTAAATTATACCGTATATGTTTTAATTAAAAAAAATTTATTCGCAACAAATATTTTTTAAACATGGTCCTTCAGGAAACTCACATTAATTTTTCATTATTGGAAATTCAAACAAAATTAAAATAAATGCTCAATGAATGCTCAACAATGCTCTCTAAACAATAAATTCAATGCTTAAATCTAAGACTATAGACGCTTGTAAATTGTAGCTCATTTATCACCCGATAAAGTCTATCGTTAAGCTTACGACGTCGCACCAGAGTCAATAGAAGCCACAAAATCTTGTTTAAAGCAAAGAAACCAGTCTGTAATCTGGATTAGTGGCTGAAAACTTATTATGCCCATTAAAATTTGCATAGGTCGAAAGTTTCACATCGGTTATTTAAATTTCTAGTTGAAAAACTAGTCCACGCGCAGCCATCAGTAAACGTGAAAGTGTTTATATATGTTTGAAAATAGCACGGCAAATTTTAAAAGCAAAATCAGAATACATTCAAAGCTAACAAAAATCTCAAACTAGGGGAGAGAGACTGTCAGTTTAAAGTTAAATATTTTTCCAAGTTTACTGGATGACTTGCACATATAGTTTGCCAAGAACCGCTTGCACAAAAAATATTCCGGGCATCTAGTTTACTACTTTCATTTTTTTAGAAAATCTGGGCTCCAACCCAGTGAAAATTTACAGACGCATCAGATTCTGACTTGGGGTACCAGAAGCTGGGGCGACTCTAAATTTTGTTACTTAAGACCTTAAGACGCATGTCATTTTTGAGGTAGTAACTATACGTGGTTATGAATTTTACGAATCTCGCCACGACAGAGGCTATGCACGAGCGAACAGCATTCACCTTCAGGAGAGAACATGGGATTCTCGTGAGGTTGGAAAGCCATGCTTCGTTGCGCAATGCAAGACGCTTTCCACTCCATAGACTTGAACGCGATACGTTCTCTATCACCGCAGAGTTACGACGACCGCAAAGTTACGACGGCCGCAGAGCTACGACAACCGCAGATTTACGACGGCCGCAGAGTTACGACGACCGCAGAGTTACGGCGACCGCAGAGTTACGACAGCCGCAGAGCTACGACAACCGCAGATTTACGACTACCACAGAGTTACGATGACCGCAGAGTTACGACGGCCGCAGAGCTACGACAACCGCAGAGTTACGACGACCGCAGAGTTACGACGACCGCAGAGTTACGACGACCGCAGAGCTACGACGATTACAGAGTTACTATCACCGCAGAGTTACGACGACCACAGAGTTACGACCACCGCAGAGTTACGACGACCGCAGATTTACGACGGCCGCAGAGTTACGACGACCGCAGAGCTACGACAACCGCAGATTTACGACGGCCGCACAGTTACGACGATTACAGAGTTACTATCACCGCAGAGTTACGACAACCGTAGAGCTACGACAACCGCAGATTTACGACGGCCGCAGAGTTACGACGACCGCAGAGCTACGACAACCGCAGATTTTCGACGGCCGCAGAGTTACGACGACCGCAGAGTTACGACCACCGCAGAGTTACGACGGCCGCAGAGTTATGACAACCGCAGATTTACGACGGCCGCAGAGTTACGTCGACCGCAGAGTTACGACGGCCGCAGAGTTACTATCACCGCAGAGTTACGACCACAGAGTTACGACGACCGCAGAGTTACGACCACCGCAGAGTTACGACGGTCGCAGAGTTACGACCACCGCAGAGTTACGACCACCGCAGAGTTACGACGGCCGCAGAGTTACGACCACCGCAGAGTTACGACCACCGCAGAGTTACGACGACCGCAGAGTTACGACCACCGCAGAGTTACGACCACCGCAGAGCTACGACGGCCGCAGAGTTACGACGGCCGCAGAGTTACGTGCTGCTACGGCCGCACCGCGGTTACGACCGAGTAACTGCGACCGCACCGAGTTACGACGACCGCAGAGTTACGACGACCGCAGAGTTACGACGACCGCAGAGTTACGACGACCGCAGAGTTACGACGACCGCAGAGTTACGACTTGTAGTGCCATCAGCTGTAGTGCCATCAGCTGTAGTGCCATCAGCTGTAGTGCCATCAGCTGTGGTGCCATCAGCTGTAGTGCCATCAGCTGATTATTTTGCTCCAGCATGCTTGCCCGCGGAGTGCGTGTAATAATATTTTTATCGCCAGTAATATTACTATTACATGCTATTTATAATGAAATCCTTTTCTAATTTTGACAATGAAGCTCGAACATACACTCACCGAAATTTTGTCCAATTATAGATGCATTTTTTAGTGGATCATCAAACCCATTTTGGCTACAAAAGAGCAGTTTATTATTATTATTATTTATTATTATTATTTATTATTATTATTATTTATTATCCACTCTCTGCCTGTGCTATGGGTGAGTAAGTTTGTCGCAAATTGGACCATCTTATCCATTTATTTTCCTGATTGTCATGTGCATCTCTCAGCGTTCCTCGATTGCCTTGAGAAGATTGTACGGCTCGGCGACGCATGGATTGCACCGCGATTGCCTATTGTCATCCGTCAACAGCCGTATACACGACGCAATCTTACCGCACTTCTTCTTACTCACGCACTGTGACTTTACTTCGTGCCTTTTGTCTTGCTGTAATTCTTTAAAAAATTTTTTAACGCACTCGCATCTCAACTTTTTTATCTTCGTATCCCGGATCTTTTATATCATACCTTCATTTATTTTTGTAGTCATAAGCTCATACCGTCATTTATTTTTATAGTTATGAAGTCATACGTTCTTTTATCATAAATTTATATTCTTAAAATTAGCTACTTGCCGCGATTTCTGACAAATATCCCGAGCAACCTTTGGGTTACACTGTCTTTCCTTTTCTAGAAAAGAAGATAATACTTCATCAATACATAGATAAAAGAAGCTATGACTTCATCAATAAAATTATAACGAGTTACACCGAGTAACAATTGTGCTGGAACTGCCACGTGCATGTTCCCTCAGGTGCCATATGGATGGATGCGCATGGAGGCTGCGATACAGAGCACAATTCTTCATTTTCGCTCCAATGGCGCCTTTGTCTCCCACAGTTTCCATAGGGACTCTATCATTGTTACGAAGATCCTCAGGGCTGTATACAATACATAGTGTCTATACAATGTATAGGCACGCACATGCATTGCTTTAGCTCACTCTGGCGTGCACTAACTTTCTAATGCCTACTCGATCTAGATGTTGCCTACTCTAGATATGCCCGCTCTAGTGCATACTCTAGTTATTCACTTATACTGTAGCCTACACGTACAGAAATGTGTGAGGTTTTGTCTAAATAGCGATACACTTTTTACATGTGTGCGGGTCATCCTGACCCAGTTTGGTCCGGCAACAGGGCGTGTCGGTGCCACGTCCACTAATAGTTTGCGCTGTGGGTAAGAAAGTGTGTCAAAATTAGGATAATATGACCTGAACATTCTATGAGTGCCCACACATGTGCCACTACTGAATTATGTAGGTAGGCAGTTATGCTAGCGCATACCCTGCATACTTTTGTCACTTTGTGTACAAATTCACTCTCATATGCAGGCTCTTCATTTGTATGCTATATATTGCACTCTCTACCCGTCTATACCGCATACTCTACAACATCCTCAACGTAAGCACGCTGTACTGCACTCTTTCCCGCATAATCTATTGCATACTCAACGTAAGCACGCTCTACTGCACTCTTAACCGCATACTCTACTGCGGAATGCATGCAGTGCCATTCCACTGACGCTTCTCAAGTCGAAATATTTATGGAAAATTAATGCTGAAACTTATTACTGAAAAACAATGATCGGTGGTAGCTTTTGCCCAACAAAACCGCTTGGCGAAGCTCATCTAACATTGATTCGTCACTATTTAACACTAGATTTAGGATATTTTGGGTCTGTTTACCCCTAAAATGGATTGGCTTGGTTATGTTCTGGATTAAAAATGAGTCTCGCACAGACTCCAAGAACAGGAATGCTGGGTGATTCCCATCTCTTGGAGAAGATTCATCTGCCCAGTCTATTTCTGGATGGTTAAAGTCACCGATGATCAACGTATGTGACCTGCTGAAAGTCATACTCGGCAAAAAACTGTTTACCACTTTATCATTATCAGAGGAACTGTCTGAAGATTTATACACGACGCCTATAAGGATGCTATCCTTGCCTGCTGGAGGACGTGCGCTATAGGTTATCGTAGTTCATAAGAATATCAAAGTTTAACTTACTGTGTTACTGCGGTTCAGTCATGAAACATGAATGTATGAGTGAACACCGCACTTACATACGAACAATGGCTCGGTAGATTGTGTTGAAACGCGGGGTAAAGTTTGTCTAATTCTGTGCGAGTGCGGGACTTTCTACGCGGCGTGAAATCCACCAATTCAACCTTATTGCAAATGCACATGAAAATACATTCGATTTGTCATTACATTTTCTTATGGTAACCAAATCAATATTTAACGATGGAATTAGTACCACTTCAATAATGTTTTAATAATACAAATAAACAAATATATAGGTTGTTTGTATTTCTTCGATTCGAAGTCAAAGTTGTTTGGAGGTCGATGAATTTCACGAGTGGTTGAAATTTTAGAAGCTACATCGAGAATAATTTTCGACAATCGATGTTGCTGGAAATTCCACATGCGACGTCTCAAATGTGGCATCAGAAATGTTTCATCACACACATGTTAAATCAAACATGTTGCATAATACACATGTGGCATCACAAATGTTGCATCACACATGTGTAATGATACGAATGGCATCACCCAGGCATCATCACACATGTGTGATGATACGTATGGCATCACCCAGGCATCATCACGCATGTGTGATGATACGTATGGCATCACCCAGACATCATCACACATGTGTAATGATACGTATGACATCACCCAGACACTGTCTCTTATACACATCTAGATGTGTATAAGAGACAGGAATATTGCTGAGACTCTGAATATTGCTGAGACTCTGAATATTGCTGAGACTCTGAATATTGCTGACTCAACATAATAGATTCCACTTCTCATAATTATGGTCAGATTGATTTTCCCACTTTTCCGTTACCTTTAGTGATAGACATTTACAAATATAGGTTCCAGGAGTATTTGAACTGAGACTACTTTATTTGCCTCTTATAGTGTGCCTGTTAACCATCACTGATTCCAGCAATGTTCGAGCCGAGACTACTTCCCACTCATGCAAGACATGTGACTGATAAACATCATGTGTTCCAAGAATGTTCTAGCTGAGCATTCTGATTTTTCATTAAGCTGTTGCTTCGCTTCCGCTCCGGATTGGCGTCGCGTGTCCAATCTCGCGGACCAATTCGCTTCCTGTCCGCAATTCACCGACCTTGTTAACCTGACCTCGACCGGCCTAAACCTTAGCCAACTAAACTTATGTAGCCTAGCCTAACCCTGACTCGGCATAACCTAACCCTATGAACCCTAGTCTAACCCAAACCAACACAACGCAGCCTAACACAAACACCGACTTTACGGCGGCTGGAATGTAGATTCCCACCGAATTACTTCAAACTGAATTTACGCCTTTTTCTGCCGATTATTAAAACACAATTTCGCTAAAATTGACAACAATATAAGTTATCTTATCAGTTTATGGGTTAATAAATGATTTTTGAACTGGAAACAGTATATATATTCAACCATTTTTTAACGATAACGATAATTCTACTAGGAAAACTAGAAGATGATTAACAGCTGAAGGTAACTTACAGTGTTGATCGACGGGTGTATTGTTGGTCATTGGAAAGTAATAACAAAATATTTGTGATGTTTGTAATTAATTCATATTGTATGATTTGCTGTTGTGAGCACAAGTTGTTTGTGATGAAGTGAGCCAATCATCGAGAAATGAGTGAGCCAATCATTGCGGTGAGGGATAGCTTATATTATCATTGGGGAATGAACGAGCCAGTCATTAAGGAATGAGCGAGCTAATCATTGAATAAATAATGACCGAGACACTCATTAAAAGAAGCTAATCATTGCATGAGAACTAAGCAAGCCAATCATTAAGCGACGCTAATCACTAAAGAACGAGAGAGCCAGTCATTAAGCGACGCCAATCATTCATGAGCATGTCCCAGCCCCTGGCCCCCCAGTCCTGACGTCGTGGTTGACCCGTGCAGCCAAGTTAGGGTAAGTGGGCCAGTGCCTCCTCTGTTGGAACCCGTTACTGCCCTCCTGTTGTGACCCACTTGTTGAGGTGGGCCCTGGTGCCCTCCTGTTGTGACTGATGCATCCAGTGCTGTGGTGCATCCAGTGCTGTGGTGCATCCAGTGTTGTGGTGCATTCAGTGGTGCGATGCATCCAGTGCTGTGGTGCATCCAGTGCTGTGAAGGCATTTATTATCTATATTATCTTCTTTTCAACATAGCGACCACATCAATAATTGTTGTGGGGCTTTAAATAAATAACTAAATTCTACCATGAATAACCTAACAACTGGTACCTACACTATTTGTTCAACATGGGAGTTATGGATTAACCATAAAGCCACAGATTTAGTTGGTAGACGACAGATTGCCGGCAGCTTTTATCACGCCATTAAGGAAACCCAATGAAATTGTTTACCTAATTTTTTTTCACAAATGCAAAAATGACTGTAGGGCACGGCTCTTGTAACGGCTCTTGCGTCAAACGCTGAGCGCCTGTTGCGTAGCCGCGGTTTCCTCAAACGCAAATATTGCGAACTCAGTAGATCATTACTAGTTTTTTCTTAGCACAATACAACTTTAAGAGTAGTTCCCAAGAACAAATATAATGGTAGGAATATTATTTTAGTAGCCATGGGAAATAATTTAAGCTAGAATAATATTATTTTTTTGGTCTATAATTTAAGCGAGTGAAAGTGACTTAGATAATAGAGGTTGGTGTACATATATTTTTTAGGTCAATGTAATGCATGGGTTGGCTTTAGTTGGTGTGTGAGAAAATCAATATATTAATAATGAATATTGTGTTTATTCTGCTGAAATATTGTGTTTATTCTATGTGTATATGGTAATGCTGATATTTAAGATACTATACTGATATATATTATTAGTAACGCTAGTTTAATTGTGATCCGTGTTTACAAGGCGCTTGACTGATGTGTGCCAGTTAGAGCCAATCTATGCACAGTAAAACTAGTTTTCGAAATATTCGACAGTGCGTAATAATTATGAAGAAAAACCGCACGAAAAAAAGATGCAGGTAAACGTAATGACTTTGGTTTGCCTCGAAGTTTTCTGGAGCATTTTACCTCTGCAGAACGCTTGTGCTGAAACCTCACTCAGCATGTCGCAACGGCTGTCTGAAAAAAAACTAGTGCACGGCATATGAGGTCAAATTTTTTCACAGGAATTCTAAAGCTTTTCTGAAATCTGAAGTGATTTTTTCAGCAAAAATTAATACAGATTTACTGTAGTTCAAACCTATGCGGTGATCGGCAGTTGCATCTGCGGATTTTAATTGGTACGTTTGTCTGAAAAAAAATAGTGCACGGCCATGATGTCAAAATTTTTTACGGGAATTCTGAAGCTTTTCTGAAATCTAAAGCGATTTTTCCAGCGAAAATTATTACAGATTTAGTTCAAACCTAAGTGGTGATCGGCAGTTGCTTTTGCGGATGTTAATTGGTTTAAAATTACAGCCGGTTTATATACGGCCGACGATGTGTTGCAGATATTGCCAATAGCATAAAGGCTTCATAGAGCGAGGAAGCTTCATTCATGTTTTTAGCGGCGCAGCTCTCCACTGTAATTGCAGTGTCAAATTGCCGGCAGGTTTCACCTTTCTTGCTTCAGTTTCAGTGTCACGGAGCAAAATCTTTTTGCAAGCTTCCTCGCCGAAGCAACATTTTGTTCTCTTCTAATAGAAGGCCAGACGCCCATTCTGAAATTCTTAGACGATCGTTAGACCATTAATCACTTTTCTCGTCACTAATTGGCGGTTTTCGTACAAAAAAATATAACGGAATATTATCAGGATAATATCGCTACGACATCGTAGCTTCTTGTGAGTATGCAGAGCCCAGGTCATGCGAATAACAATCGTAGGTCAATAGTTTAGGATTCCACCTTGACGTGAACGCATTACGTGGGTAACAAACCGCAGACCGCAACAACAGAATAGCTCAGTGAAGGCAGTATTCATATGTCCCGAACCTGCCTTGAATGCAACTTAAATCTGGTTCAAATAAAGGCCTGTGGGTGCGGTGTATGATCCCTATTATCTTCAAACACAGCAGAATATGCATCCCAATTTCCCCATCCGCGGAATGGAATGTAAATTCTATATTTCTCGATTATATGTCTTCACTCGCAACCATCAGAAATGGTAAAAAAGTCAATGATATAATGCAAACACAAAAAATTACAAAAATCTAGCTCCGTGTTCTGCAATGAAACTGTTACACCACCACCCAGAACCTGTCAGAGAGCCATGGTGGCTTTTCCGAGCATGCCAGTGGTTATTAAACTTTTTCTGATCGAATACCGATTGTAGGTCTCGTATATACACTCGCGACATACCACCAGCTATACCACTGCGTACCAAGATTTAGGAATATTATCTGCTAAAATGAATCATTATTTGCACTATATATTAATTACTGAACTAAAATTGATAATTTTTATGAATTTTACTAATTTATTTTTTATTTACCACTGTTATATGTACCTGATGGGTGGCGCATGGCAACGTTAGCCACACGTCACATTATCTTGAGGTTAGCAGTAAACATTTTGAGTTTTACAAATAATTAGAAAACAACTAAAAGTACATAAAATAAAAAAAAATAATAATAATAAATAAAGAGTAACCGTTCATGACCACGAGAAAGTCAGGGTATAACTTCAAACACCTTTGCGTACTGCTATATTAGTGGCATGCGTAGCGCAGATTAGGCACCATTAGTATATGCACAATGTACTCGTATATGTAACGTATAGTCAACTTCCTCAATGATGACAAGTTGGCAGTCAAGACCTGCCAATTCTTCTTCACCTGCCAACAGTACAGGTCGAGAAGGCTAAAGGTGGCAACAGACACTAAAAAAACAAACGAACTGCGTGTTGCGCCCACTCAGACAAGGCTGAGTGGGGCCACTCAACCTGTGTGTTGGGCCCACTCTGAAAAGGCTGAGTGGGAAGCTTCATGAAATACATTTCTAAAAAAAACAAGTTAGATGACATCGCAGTGTGAGTGGCCCCACTCAGCCTTCGCAGTGTGCGCTAAGAGCTGCACTTTATCGAAAGCATTTAAAAAAAATTTATACAGCATTAATACATTAAATTACATCAAACTTTACAATATATATTTTCTTATGGCTGCTTTTTTCCTTCAGTATAGAATTTTTTTGATTTTAAAAACCTGATGTGCACACTCAAAAAAGTGGATGGCTCGCTGTACAAGCACTGATACGCCATTTTGCCTTGCCAAACTAAGTCAAGATGGCCTAAAAAATGCGTCGCGATTAGGACACATTCATACACATTACTGTGAGTGTTGTAGTTGTAGGGGGTCGGCTATCGAGTCATGCTCGGTCGAGCGAGCTTGCATGTCGTCGCGCCTCACTTCATATCTTGAGAGTTTCACTGAGAAATGCTCAGTATCTTGAGAGTTTCACTGAGAAATGCTCAGTATCTTGAGAGTTTCACCGAGAAATGCTCAGTATCTGTCTCTTATACACATCTAGATGTGTATAAGAGACAGCTCCTGCTGTGACCCACTTGTTGAGGTGGGCCCTGGTGCCCTCCTGTTGTGACCCACTTGTTGAGGTGGGCCCCCTCCTGTTGTGACCCACTTGTTGAGGTGGGCCCTGGTGCCCTCCTGTTGTGACTCACTTGTTGAGGTGGGCCCTGGTGCCCTCCTGTTGTGACCCACTTGTTGAGGTGGGCCCTGGTGCCCTACTGTTGTGACCAACTTGTTTAGGTGTGCCCTGCCCTCCTGTTGTGACCCACTTGTTGAGGTGGGGCTCGGACATTTTATTTTTATCGCACCATAACAATATTTAAAAACCGTCACATATTACTTTGAACTTCACTCGAGGTAATTACCTGTTTTATCTTCGCAGTACAATATTTTATACGCGGGAAAATACTATACATCACAAACGATCGGAGTACCCAGAAATTAAGTGTGGGCAACCGCAGAATTGCTGGCATTCCAGGGTGTGGATCAGGGCATGGCGGCCTGCAGCTAACTGGGTTAATGATGCTTGTATTACATACAGGCTGCACGAGTGAGTCAGTCAGCACTGAAAGAAGTCAGTGATCACTGAGTTAGTTATCAGCGATGTATATCAGGCATCACGGTCGAATATCAGCCATGACTGAGCCGGTCAGGACTTTCAGAGATCAGTCAACAATGGTGGAGGTCATTCATCAGTGTGAGAGATTAGTCATTACAGTCGGAAATCAGTTATCACTGACATCAACATCAGTCAGCACTGATGAAGTTCAGTCATCACTGACATCAGTCAGCACTGCCGAAGCGGAGGCTGCAGCGCGTTGTCTCCGGTGCTCCCAATAGCGCTGCACCGTTACACTGAACCGGTCCTGCCGCGGCCTACGCATCCTGTACAGCATCCTGCACTGCAGGGTGGCCGACGCTTCCGCACAGCCTTCATTTATTCATTTGTCCTACACTTCCGTGCAGGCTGCATCCCTCTCCTAAATCCTTAAAGATTAGCCTGTCGCTTTGATAGAAATCATTGTTCTTTAGGATTATTATTCGTCATCAAGTTTCTCAACCCGCTTCCACAGTCCGGATTCGTCGGAGGTACTTGGGAATGCAGTGCCTCTTGCGAGCGTAGCTCTGATAGGAATTAATTTGTTCAGAGATGTAAGTAATTTATACTTGAAACTGCCGCCTTAATTTGTATCAGATCTACATAAACGACGGCAGGTGCTGACAAATGTTTTCTTGCTTCAATAGGACGCGCGGTGGAAAATGTTTCGACGTCCCGCTTTCGTTTTGTGGGCACTTGGAGTCTGCTTTCCCTTAACAACCTTTGGTTGTTACCAACACAGTCAGTGTTTTGAGTTACCCTGGGTGACCCTTATGTTGTTGCGTGCAATCATCTGCACTGCGATTTTAGGATAGAGTAACTTTTATCTTGTGACAGGTAATCCTCCCATTCCTGAGTCGGTTAGTTTTAGTGCTTTTTTTGTATTTCTGATGTTGGGTGCAATTTTGTACCTCTGCTTTAATATCGTTACCCGGTCGCAGTTCTTATGACCGACAACGGGAATCTGTTAGATAACGTTTGAAAATTTGTACGAGTGGAAAAACTGCACCTTTTGAAGGAATAATTGGTAACTCTGAAAAAAACAGTGGTTTTCTAATCTAGGAAACCAATGGTTTTTTCTGAAGCTTCCACACATCCAGTTCCCAACCTCTCTCATAGGAACACATCGCAGCTCACTCTATTGAGACGTCAGGGCAAGTTACGAACACGTGTATAATGGTAAGTAAAATCGGCACTACCTTTGCAGTAAGGGAAAGCTTCATTGTGGGCTTGAATATGACGAGTTACTTGCGCTGTCGACACCGGCGTAGACAATGAGTGCTTAAGCTTGCACAAGACAATGAACGGCGGGCAAAAAGGAGCCACACAAAGGGACTTAATTTTCTGTCGTGGTGGCATAATGCCCGCATAGCGGAAGATATTTTTGCGGGTTTCCCAGTATTTTTTAGATGCGTTTCAGATACCATGTAGCCGTGTGTCTAACACATGTTCTTAGTGTACATTTTCATTCATATTAGAGATTACTTTTGCACGAATGCGTGCGATTTACGAGCATATATGTTTTGATTTGGTTGGCATGTTCTGAACCGCAAGTCTGCGTGTCTCAAAAATATTAAAAGAACTGGCGTCACTCAAATGCGTTGTTATTCTTGTAACCAAGTTTCGTGTTGGGCTGCCGTGTAATATGTCAACTATTAGGCAGTCCTGTAACCAAGTGCCGTGCCAGTCTCTCTTGTAGCCATGTACCGTGTAACCAAGTACCGTGTAACCATGTGCCGTGTAACCATGTGTCTTGTAACCATTTTTCTTGTGTCGTGCGCAGCGTCGTGCGCGCAGGACGAGTGCGTGAGCTGCGAGGTGTCCACGGGCCGCTGCCTGCGCTGCCTGCGCGCCATTCTTCCCTCGCGCCGCTGCGTTGCCTCCTGCCCAACGCACCTCAACCCTACCCTCGGGGCCCTCAACCCTACCCTCACTGCCCCAACCGCTGACAACCATGGCACCATCTGCTACCGTAAGTCACGACCATCCTTCGGAATGCCAATATCATATTGTTATCCCTCTGTGCTTAAGCGTGTCAACGGTTTAACGTTCGGTGGTTTCAACTCTGCCTGAAATAAGGTACTTAGTTATCTAACCTTGTCCCCTCTATCATTGTTTCCCTCTTCATTTTATCCTTGTTTCCCCTCTTTATCGTGCCATTGTTTTCCCTTTTTATCGCATCCTTGTTCCCTTCTTTATCGTATCCTTGTTTCCCTTCATTATTAATGTTTGGCAAGTGAGGGCAAAATATATTTTTTATGCATTAATATAATAGAAAATTTGATGACACTGACACAACGATGATAAATTACAAAAACACTTGATTGATATTCAACAGAAATTCAGTTATACCTAAAGTATCGAAAGTTTGATGTTATTGGTTAATACTTTTACAAAAGACTTGATTTTACATGAATGTTTACATATACATTTGAGTATAAATGAACGCTTGTCACACGTATCTCACGTGTTCCGAGTATGATGCACTGCACTCACGTATCCCACGATTCCCGCGTATCACGCACTTCTCTCACGTATCTTACGTGTCTTACGTGTTCCCGCGTATCACACACTTCTCTCACGTATCTCACGTGTCCCACGTGTTCCCGCGTATCACGCACTTCTCTCACGTATCTCACGTGTCCCACGTGTTCCCGAGTATCACGCACTTCTCTCACGTATCTAACGTATCTCACGTGTTCCCGCGTATCACACACTTCTCTCACGTATCTCACGTGTCCCACGTGTTCCGCGTATCACGCACTTCTCTCACGTATCTAACGTATCTCACGTGTTCCCGCGTATCACGCACTTCTCTCACGTATCTAACGTATCTCACGTGTTCCCGCGTATCACGCACTTCTCTCACGTATCTCACGTGTCCCACGTGTTCCGCGTATCACGCACTTCTCTCACGTATCTAACGTATCTCACGTGTTCCCGCGTATCACGCACTTCTCTCACGTATCTCACGTGTCCCACGTGTTCCGCGTATCACGCACTTCTCTCACGTATCTAACGTATCTCACGTGTTCCCGCGTATCACGCACTTCTCTCACGTATCTAACGTATCTCACGTGTTCCCGCGTATCACGCACTTCTCTCACGTATCTCACGTGTCCNAAGTCTTGTTCAATAGGTAATTAATAAATAGTATTAAAAATGAACTATTACGATAATTAGTTAATTAATAAATATTATTAATAATGAATCGTTACGATAATTATTTAATTAATAAATAACATTAATAATGAATTATTACAACAATTAGGTAATTAAAAAATATTATTAATAATGAATCATTACGATAATTAGTTAATTAAAAAATATTAATAATAATGAATTATTACGATAATAAGGTAATTAATAAATAATATTAATAATGAATTATTACGATAATTAATACAATATAACACTACAGACGCGGCAGTCGGAGCGCAGGAGCGCGCAGAGTTCCTGCGTCAGCTGACTGCGCTGCGTAAGGACGCAGGCCTCCTGCTGGCCCTGCTGGCAGAGACGCGGGCCCGCTACAGGGGCCTCAGCGGGCCTCAGCGTGACACTAAGGCCCGGGCCTACAGGTCTGCTTTGCTTATTGTAGTTGTTCTACTATAGTATATGTGATATTATATTTATCTTGTGATATTATGCTTGTATATGTGCATACTGGACGCTTTTGGTATTAGGGTTATATAGTTTTATAAATATATAGTTCATAGTATATGTGATCTTATATTTATATTGTGATATTATGCATGTATATGTGCATACTCGACGCTTTTGGTTTATATAATTACAAGTTATGTCGACACAAAGGACGAACCAAGAGGTGTGATATGCCTTTATTGTAACGGTTTATAATTGTATATAACTGACACGCATACATGCATGTTTACTGCGTGAACTGACATGTTCGACTGCGTGAACTGACATGTTCGACTGCGTGAACTGACATGTTCGACTGCGTGAACTGACACGTTCTACTGCGTGAACTGACATGCGTGAACTGACATGTTCTACTGCGTGAACTGACACGTTCTACAGCGTGAACTGACATGTTCTACTGCGTGAACTGACATGTTCTACTGCGTGAACTGACATGTTCTACTGCGTGAACTGACATGTTCTACTGAGTGAACTGACACGTTCTGCTGCGTGAACTGACACGTTCTACTGCGTGAACTGACACGTTCTACTGCGTGGGGACCGTGCAGGGCGGTGGTCCGGGACCTGGCCCGCGTGGTGGCGCTGGTGGGCCGGCCCGACGAGTCCTTCACGCGCGTGCCCGCGGACTGGCGGCGGCTGCTCGCCTGGGC
Organism: Hyalella azteca; assembly: GCF_000764305.2. Classification (NCBI taxonomy): domain Eukaryota; kingdom Metazoa; phylum Arthropoda; class Malacostraca; order Amphipoda; family Hyalellidae; genus Hyalella; species Hyalella azteca. The sequence goes on along the minus strand of NW_025947148.1, from coordinate 57,519 downwards.
CGGTCGGCTGCTGGCCCGCTACCGTCGCACCGCCAAGGTTCTTCATCACTAAAACCTATTTTTTTTATTTTATTAAACAATTAATTTTATTAAAATTTTATTAAACTTTAATGGATCATTGATTATATATATTTTTAATAGGCGCTTGGGGAACATTTCTTTACTAATTGTGCATGAAATTTTATCGTGTCATAAATTTGCTCAATTAATTAAGGGTTAAATATTATACGACAAGAAATTTCAGCAAGCGAATAAAAATATTTTTGCATAATGACCAAGGTGTTCGATACTGAAATTTAATATAGCAAAGAATAATTTATTCATTCGTTTGCAGGTGACAGGCTGTCAGTGTGGATGTGGGGAGAGGAAGGAGGAAGACGTCAGCAAGCCTGAGACATTGTCAGCACCTCAACCTCTGTTCCTGACGCGGCAGCAAACACAAGAACAAAGATGGCGTCAGCAAAGACTGGAGGCTGACAAGATGACTGACATCGGGGCCAAGCTTTACTGGACTGACGGTGACTTCAGAAGTGACAGTCGATCTTCGCAAATTGAAGAACAAGGTGAACAAGTTAGGCTTAATGAGAATATCAAACACATTAGATGAACTTAATACTAATTAAGCTTAATGAGAATATCAAACACTTAAGATGAACTTAATGCAAATTAAGCATAATGAGAATATCAAACACATAAGATGAACTTAATACAAATTAAGCTTAATGAGAATAGAAAACGCATAAAATGAACTTAATGTAAAAATATTGTCTCGTTAATATCAACCAATAGTGCTATGGTTAGTCTTACTCTGGTATCTTCTTTACATTAAAAAAGGATTTTACTTTCAAAGCGGAATAATGTGCATTTCATCCAAAACGACCATCTTCTTTACAGTTGTTTATATTTTAAATATCTTCCGCTTTGTCGATTTTATTTTTCGAAATAAAATCAGGAATAAAATAATACTGTAATCTAATATGTTGTACTAATCTGCAGTATACTAATATATACAGTGAACTAAAATTCGTATACTTAAAGTAGAACCATTCATTAAGACAAGTTTGCTTAAAAAATATTTTAATACCTATTATTAGACAGCTAGATAAACTAAACTCTAAAGAACTTTTGAATAAAAATGGCATTCATTTTAACAAAATATATACTGATATACAAATGTTACAATACAAACTTTCCCGTCAGTTGGGTCTTCGGAGTCGGGAAATCGTGCACCGTCCCTCCACGGTTCACCCTCTCCGGTGGAGCCTGAGGGTAACTCCGAGAAGAACGAGGGCACAGCATGTGAGGGGAAATTTCACACGTCCTACACCAGTGTTAATGACGAGGAAATAAGTTATTCAAAGGACGAAGAAGCTCTGGCTTATAAGAAAGCTGCTTTATTTGAGATTATAAACGAAAAGAGTGACTTAGAGGCTCCAGTCACCGGCGGTGAAGTTAACAGGAACAAAAAAGATCGCGGTAGTCCAGGTGTAATTTCTAGAATATTTTGCAGCAAGCTTATGCATAACAATACAGACTCGCATAATAATAATGATTTTCTTAATGACGATGTTGTTTTAGATGCTGAGTTCACCAGAGAAATGGAGTGTCTTTCTTCGAACAGCATTTATGATCATATCGAAGCCTTCACGTTTGAGGATCTCACTTCTCCTCAAAAACACGACGCAAAAAACTCACAGCCAAAACCAAAACAGAAAAACACTGCAAATGTTAATATTAATAGGTTAAGAAAACCTAATTTTCCGGGATACTCGGAAAGTTTCAAGCAGATTCTAGACAAAAGAAACTTGCTTAGCATTCAAAAGAATAAAATTCAGAAGCGCTTGAGTAAGAAGGGCGAACAATTGAACAAAATTGTCCGTAGAACAGAGAGCAGGTTTTTAAAAGATAGAAATAAGATAAACCCGAATCTAACGTACGACAGACGTAACGTACAGAACAGCGTCGTAAATGAGGAGATGGTAGGAGGAGACTTATACGTCAATGTCGTAAAACAGCCTGTGATAGAACGACGTAGCGACCAGACGTTAAACACGTACAAAAGTTACTCAAGTTTAGAAGAAACTGACGTTATTGACGTTAACGTTCACGACGTTGTTAATAATTCAGATCCTCCTGTCCTAGACGTTGAGGACAACAGGACCGTTAAATTGAGGTGCGAGATCCTTACGATGGTATAGAAATAATATTATAAATAAACAATAAATATAAATAAATAAATATTCCCGTTACGTTACTGTATCTATATATACTCATTTTATGCGGTTGGAAGTGAATCTTAACTTAAAATGGGGTTGCAGTCAAGACAAATTCTAAGTATTGTTGAATTGAAAAGGTGATCATCAACTGTTAATCGTCATATTTTGTTCTGATATTTCAGCAAACTTGAACAATGCAAGATGAAGGTCCATTTAAAGCCTGGTATTGAGTGATGACAATTTAAGGGGTTGGAAAAAATAAGGGAAAAACCTTATGATTTGAGATCATAATGTTTGAACATGCATGTTATAAACATAAAAACTTTACACATTTTAAAGTTTATTGTTGTTGATAATTGAGATTGTATGTTTTATAGATATTTTTAGAGAATTTTTGTCGCTGTAACTTTATAAAAAAGCCAAATATCTCTAACTTTCGAAGAGGCCAAATTGTTGGCGCTCGTATGGCAGGCGCTAGTCGCACACTAACAATTTGCAATTTTTATTAATTCACACCACAATAAAATACATTTTGTGGATATTTTGAGCATTTTTCATATCAATTTCAACTAATATAGTGGAAATAAGTGATCGAAACTTCCGTTGCATGTCCTTATGCCAAAGATTCACAAAATTGTGTATGTTTTGGAAAAAGTTTTTGTTGAAACCTTCATCAAATTTATTTATTTAACCTTGCATTTAACTGATAGCTCGGAGAGATATAATACGGATATGATCGTTCCTCTTGTACAGAGAGTTTTAACAGACATACAAGGGTTACTAATGCTCTTTTAGTTCAATTAACTGACAGATCACCTCTTAATTTATAAGCCATTATGTCTTTGTTGATTAGCCATGTAAATTGTAAAACCCACTCGATATAAACAATAATTAAATAAGCATTAGCTTTTAATTGAACCGCCTTTCAAAACAATTAAAAATCCAATGCCTAGTATATATAATGTTCAGTCCAGTAGTCCCATGTATATTGTATTGTACGTGTGAGTGACACGTTCACAGCGCGTCTCATTCTGCATTGTACGTGTCAGTGACACGTTCACTGCAAGTATCGATCATGTTGCTGTCAGCGGAAGTAACCGCATAAGTAATTCCGGCAGTGAATGTTCCAAGAATTTCCTAAATTTTATTGAACCTTGTTGCGTTAAATTGTTTACAGCAATACCTTGTTTATAATTAATTTTATTATTGCCAATTATAATTATTGATGTCGGCTTTTGTTTGGCGGTAGAGAACACGGACCAATATCTGCCATACTTAGCGAGAAACCCGATATGGGCCCGTGACCCGCAGTGGGCTCGCTGCCCCATGTTACCCTATCTATTGTACTGTATGTGTCAGTGATAAGTTCACAGCACGTCTCATTCTGCAGTGTACGTGTCAGTGACACGTTCACAGCAAGTATCGATCATGTTGCTGTCAGCCGATGTAACCGCATAAGTAATTCCGGCAGTGAATGTACCAAGAATTTCCTAAATTGTATTGAACCTTGTTGCGTTAAATTGTTTACAGCAATACCTTGTTTATAATTAATTTTATTATTGCCAATTATAATTATTGATGTCGGCTTTTGTTTACTCGATTATTGCGTGTTTGAATTATGTTGGTTACTTGAAGCCATCACATTTTAGTTCAATTGTTTTAAAGTTTATTTATAGCATATTGTTGTCTGATTAGAATATTCACTGGATATGAGAGATGAAATTTGATAAAAAATTGAGAACAAAACGTCGTGTTGTTAAGTTCAGTTCTGTCAGAAGAACATTCAATTCGAATAAATAACAAATACCTCTAAGTATATTTGTTTTAACATCGTGCTAACATAATAATCCTGTCGAAACATTTAGCATTTATTATGATCATGCTTAACAAATATATTAATTAAGTTATTTTGTCTTGTTTTACATGAAAACTTGCATTACCGCTGTGGCTTGACTGATGGGTGGATGAAACAATGCTCAAACAATGTCAATCTAATGCCACAACAATAGCCACGCAACGAAAAAGCAATGCCTACACAATGCTAACATCATGCGAAAACAATTTCAAAACAATGCTAAAACTATACAATTCCAGGACAACACAAAAAAATACGGCGCACAAAATGAACGTGCAATGCAAATAGAGTAGGTACTCAACTGCAGCTACTGGCATATACGACAAGGCAGCACTGCACTAACACAATATCAACACAACAAGTAAATCGTATATTGACATCAATTATATATAATATTGACATCAATTCAATATGGTTCCGGGGAAGTTTTTCCATGTGAAATAAACCATGATTTGGCTTACTCACTATTATTGTATTGATAAACTTACGCACTATTTGGTTTACGCTATTCTAGAATCTATTAACTATGGAATAACTCACTTTGAATTTGAACGAATGAGGATCGTATAGATAGCGATTGTCTTCTCCAGAATGAATAACCTTGAATAAAAAACGTTAGGACTTATAAAATAACTGGGTAAAGAAATAAAATGCTGGTTTTTAATTACGTAGATTTTTGTCATTTTTTGACAAGAAAGAGAACGTGACGCGGAAAATATTTGTGTCCCTATAATAATTTTCCTGAGAACCGCTCATGGAGTGACAATTTATTTGTATAAGCTTTGAATATTGATTTTGCATATTTAAACTGATCAAAGAATTAAATCAATTCCTGGAGTTGAAATAAAAATTCTGAATCAATAATAAAATGAGAAAAAAGCAGCAGCCACCGAACAGGTTCTAGAATAATCTGGTATTTGTTAATTAAGCGTTACTGGTGAAATTAGGACCGGCGACTGGCACTGTTGGCAAGGTCAGGATCAAGTCTAATTCAAAAACATTGATTAACTATCTTTAAATAAAGTGAAGGTCTTAACACAAAAATCTAGCGTTTGTAACGAAAAGGAAAGGCTGACAAGCATTGAATTATAATCCTGAATAATGATTTTTAAAAAGTTTCGGAACCTTTGCTGTAAAAAAATTCCTCTCATTTATGTGAGCTTAAAAAAGTTACCCAGTAATGTTACATCAGCTGCAATGAACATAGTATATGAAAATGTTATATTATTTAAGATCGAATGATCAGTTCATTTCGTTAAAATAATTGATGTCTAATGCCAATTCCGTTAGCAAAGGTATTTTGAGACGGCAAAAAAGTTGTGAAGCAAAAACCATGTTAGTTGAAGCTTCGGAGCTCGACTTCTGAAGCTCAACCCAATACAAGACGCGACCTCGACAGGCTCCACACAAAAAAATTGTCGCAGCCCAGCCAGAAAACCAGCGAAATATAAAGAACAGCCTTGTCAGCAAACAGCCTAATCTAAAAGCAGCCTTGTAAGCAAACAGCCTAATCTAAAAGCAGCCTTGTCAGCAAACAGCCTAATCTAAAAAAAACATAATCAACATTCATGATGCATTCATCATCATCCGTTTTAGCTTGCTATCATTATGAAAAAATCTAAACTGCAAGAAGTGCTGCCCAGAGAAACAAGAGCGGCGCAAAAAGTCTGTCGTTATTTGGACAATATTACACATCGATTTTTCTGAGAGTTGCACGCCTTGGTTGACACGCTGTCTCTCCACGTAATTAAAGTTGATAGATAAGGTCTGGTCTGTCAGACGCAACTTGTTTAATTAAACTCGCGATACATTGAACGTTAATCTCGCGATCACAGGGATACGGGGAAATATTTTCTCACGTGCTCTATTTTAGTTAATCCTCGACAGCCGATCGGCTGTTTAAACGGTTGTTTTTAATGAATTAATCGACTGTTTAGTCCTCGAACGCCGGTTAATTGATCTAATTAAATAATTTTAAATAACTACTTCGTATAAATTCGAATAATTATTATGGAAAAGGATTTATGTATCGAAAGTCATGAGATTCCCGTGAGAATAAGGAATATGGAAATCGACTGCTCCCAATTTTCATTGGGATAACAGATGAAATTCTTGCTGTTACGAGTTGCGATAAAGATTTAGCTGCAAGTCAGTATCAGTATTACTTTTTGCATTACATTAATTCGGTATTTCGTTGCTGTATTTCATGAGTATACTTAACACCACAAGTGTACTATGTATAGTTTTTAGTCTACTTTTTTTGCAGCCATTTTTTTTTAGTTTGCACAGAGGAACATAACTGCCAAGACAATCCAACAGCTAAGACATGACTGCCATGTTGGGTTTGTAATATATGCTACATCAACATATTTAGTGATATTGCTGTTATGTTGGGTTCTTATGCCCTAGCTTTTTCATCCCAAGAATAATTTGCAACGAGGCGGTTGTTTAAAAGTTAATTTGTTGATCACCAACAATAAATTGGAAGTTCTGACTAAAAACAGCGAATGTTTGAACACATTTTCGTTTAATGGATGAGCTTTAAACAGAAAGTATATAATATGACGCATATACGTACTGAACAAGAACTTTGCTGCACCATACAGGATCATCGGAGTACATACGATCATCGGAGTACATACGATCATCGGAGTACATACTGTCTCTTATACACATCTAGATGTGTATAAGAGACAGAGCCCCAACAGAGAAGGAAGTACTCATTAACTCTAATAGCCCCAACAGAGAAGGAACTACTCATTAACTCTATTAGCCCCAACAGAGAAGGAAGTACTCATTAACTCTAATAGCCCCAACAGAGAAGGAACTACTCATTAACTCTATTAGCCCCAACAGAGAAGGAACTACTCATTAACTCTATTAGCCACCGCAGAGAAGGAAGTCCTCATTAATAATAATTATCCCTAATACGCAACTCACCTCAACCCTCTTGCCTGCGTGCAGTGAATGCCTGCTGGGGGTGTCCCTACGGGAGGCGTTACGGACGCCACAGCTGAGCGTCCGCAAGCAGTTGTTCTGCATGACGGGCTACAACCTTACCATACAACCTGACACCCAGATACGGGGCACTACTGAACACTATAACCTCTACGGTGAGTCGCTTGAAGCACTATACTATTCCTGCGCGTCAGTTGAAATAATTTATGGATGATAAATTAATTATACGGATTAATTAATAAAGGTATATTGGCTAATTGATTGTTCATGTTCAAGGAAGTTGGAATTCATGACGTATTTGGTTCACAGCAATCCTGGAGGTGCGGCATCAGTAAAGATAGAAGTAATTCACGGACGATAAATTAATTTAATAGACGAATTAATTAATGTATAATGGCTAATTGATAATTCATGTTCACGGAAGTTGAAATTCATGATGTATTGGTTCACAGCAATCCTGGAGGTGCGGGCTGTGGGTAAGGGAGAGGTGCAGATCCGCGGAGTTGATTCAGGACTTTTCCTCGCCATGTCCAGGAAAGGCAGACTCTACGGGGAGGTGAATCTTGTATTGCATATACCTAATGCCTAAACAACGTCAATAACACAGTAGATGTAGAACAGCAAGTGCTCAGTAGATGCTACACTTGTCTCACCACACTCCATTGTAAACTTTACAATACTGTACAGAAATATTAGTCGTATGGTCCCATTATGATTATATCATAATAACTACGATGCTATTTCGATCTCAGTAGAAAGTTATCGTTCAGCGTTGTTTCTAAATAGAAGACAGGCGAAATAAGTGCTGTGGTGACTTAAGAGTTAAGTGACATTGACGTTAGATCTACACATAATTCTTTATGCAATATATGAATACTTATAAGCGTCTATTCTGCATACATTTTTTTATATGCATTCACAAGGACCTGGGTTGCCATGCGTAACATTCGTTAATGCGTGGATACTGCACACATAAATTATTTTGATACATAATATTGGAGTAAATTCAACACCGTAGCATATATTGTATACATTGTTGCATTCCGCAATGTCTATAGACTATATACACAAAATATCGGCAGTTTTCAGCACTCACACATCTATGCAATGATATAAAAATGTTTAGAATATATTCATACTTCATTGCTGAATGAAGCCATAAACGGAATAAAAACATAATTTAGTAGATACTCAGCTATCGGAATGTTTCAAAATGTACTTGCAGTACAATAAGTTGATGCTCTGTTATAAATCCAAGATATGACAGTCGGATTCTTACAGGAGTTCCAAATTTATTTTGGTTTATCCCCCAAAATACTTTCTCATTCTCTAAACGAAGAAAATTTGGATAATAGGGTAAACTTATGAAAAGGTGAGAATTCAGTATGCTGATTATCTCCTAACATATCATATGGATGTAGGCGCTGAAGATTGAAGAATAGGCCAGATGTGGCCTGTCGTCAATTATTGTACTTTTCGTGACTTGTTCACAGGAGATCTAAAAACAGGTCCTTTGACAGGATTTTTCCAAACTGAATGATAGTTTGAAATAGCTACGATACTTCCACCAGGTTCGATTTGGTGATAAGCATTTCAAGTCTGCTGATCGATATGGTGCTAGGCATGTCAAGTCTGAACATATATTTTTCCATAGCTTTATCTAGTCTGTTCTAGAACACTTTCATACTCGGAGCGCCAACGATGTAATTAGGGAGGCTGTTCCACATGGCGCTGATTCAAAGCGAGAAGAAATGTTGTTGCGTGGAGAAGTTGCAGTGCAGTTTTTTTTACTTTATAGCCGTGGCCCATGGTGTTGGATCTTGTTTCAAATTCTAGTAATCCTTCGGGGACCTTGTATAAAGCATGAGTATACTTGTATACTTCAATGAGGTCCCCACGCAGACGTCGATAACTGAGGCTTGGTAGCTTCATAATCTTTAATCTTTCTTCATAAGACTTGCCGTTCAAGCCTGGTCAATTATCATTGTTGCGCTATCCACTAAAATTTTGTCCTTTTCAAGTTTCGTTTTTATGATTCTAAATTTGAATAGGATGCAATACAAATTGTACATTCAACATTTCCTGTGGCTTATCAAATGAATTATAACAACACAAAAAATATTTTTAATTATATTTTTTTAATGAGTGTTGGATGAAGTTTGGTTAAGGATAAAGAGAATAACTCATAAAAAACTCTGAGCTGACTTAAACGCCAGAAATTACTTTCTTGGCTAAATAAGTTTCGAGTGCATGGTAGTTGATCGAAATAATGATTATGAATGCTATTTACAAGTTTCAAAAGGTAGGAGAAAGTCTTCATGCGTATTTTGTCGCAAACATTCTTACATTTTGTTGACGGTGCAATTAAAAATGAAGGGAAAAAAGAAGGGAAATACGACATACCTTCGCCTCGTTTATTAGTTAAGATACAATTTATTTTGAATATTCATCGAGGCAGTTCATCGACAGTGGACTCTGATAGAATTATTTTGAAATTATTTTTGTTTTCCCTCACAAACTCTGGAACATAATTACGAAAGGTGGCCTCTAAAAATTGATGATCAGTGCAATGCATATAATTTTATGTAAAAAATGAAGGAAAACATAATTTATTAAAAACAAAGGACATTTCCGCTGCTGTTTATCAAGTGATTCCATTTTTCCTCCAGCCTGACCAGTACAAAGAGAACACCGTGTTCGTAGAGACGCTCTCTGGCGCCTTCTACAACTACCTGTCCCGAAAGTATGCTCACCACGGATGGTACGCCGCCATCAAGAAGAGTGGACGACCCAAGCGCGCCAAGAAGACCGAGTACGGTCAGCGGGCTGTCCAGTTCCTCCCTAGACACCCTTATCCTTTAGGGTAAATTTAGGTAGCATTCATATCATTTAGGGTAAATTTAGGCAGCATTCTCGTCCTTTAGGGTAAATTTAGGCAGCATTCTTATCGTCTAAGGTAAATTTAGGTAGCATTCTCATCCTTTAGGTAAATTTAGGCAGCATTCCCATCCTTTAGGGTAAATTTACGCAGCATTCTTTTTAGGCAGCATTCTCATCCTTTAGGGTAAATTTAGGTAGCATTGTCATCCTTTAGGGTAAATTTAGGCAGCATTCTTATAGTTTAGGGTATATTTAGGCAGCATTCTTATCGTCTAGGGTAAATTTAGGTAGCATTCTTATCCTTTAGGGTAAATTTAGGTAGCATTCTCATCCTTTAGGGTAAATTTAGGCAGCATTCTCATCCTTTAGGGTAAATCTAGGAAGCATTCATATCCTTTAGGGTAAATTTAGGCAGCATTCTTATCGTCTAAGGTGAATTTAGGTTGTATTCTTTTCGTTTATTAACGATAATGAGAAGTGCTCAGGTATTAAAACAATGTTGATATTAGGTAGACAGACTATTTCTGTGAGGATGATATGAAGTATGCAAATGACGTGAAGCATACGCAAAATTTTGCAATAGATGTAATGACGATGCGAATTGCACTGTCAATGAAAGTACGATCGGTACTAATGCACAATTGGCATAACGATGATACAAAGTATAATTTATGAAGAAGGATATGCGGCTGTTCTCATGGTACATGCGGCCCTAAACCTAATTACTGTTACCTGTTAAGTAAAATAATGTAGAAAAGTTAATATCTCGTTAATGAGAATGGCTTGTTACTGGGGTCAGCCAGACTTGCTCACTATCTACAACTATATCACATTTACCGAACATTGCGGGCCGTGTCGAAGTGGGTCCATATCTCGAGTTCAAGGCACATTTTTGTAAACGTAAACGGTGAATGGAGCCGTTCAACAGTGGAATTTGAGGACTCAATATTATTAGGTAATATTGTATTCGGTTAGGCATACCGATAAAGAAGAATTTTCTGAATCATTATTCAAGAAATTTGAACACTACATCAATGTGTCATATCTCACACAATATGTGTCGTGTTCGAGATAGCTGAAGTGTCTCATGACACATGTAGCTGAAGTGTCTCAAGTTTGAAACGCTCAAGGAAAGGACCACATAATACAGTAGACATCTTGTTGATTTTAACTTGTGTCACAAAATAGTTTTAGCGCTCTTCCACTGACGAATTTTTTTTGCGAAAGTACGACTAGGGCCAAAATGTTATTGTTTGTAAAATTAAGTGATTCAAAGTTTCATTTATTTACACATAACTGAGGTATTAATATCATTGCAAGACTCGGTCCCATTGATCATTCTGCTGGTTGATATGTTAAAGTAAACTTCAGGTAGAAATATCTTTATTACATTAAAATGTATGCATATTACAGCTATGTTTTAAGTTACCGCTATTTTCGTTCATTAACTCATGTCTTTGTCGCTGATTTTAATTTATATTTTTATAACCCAAATAAAGGTGTTGTCGTGTTTACAGTTTCATTATCAGCAGTCACTTCTCTGCTGCATCCAATCTATTGCGTAAGTTAACCCATTTATCTATAACATGCAACCAGTTAATTGTTGCCGAAAAATTTCTTTCTGATTTTTTCTCCGATTCTGTATTTTTCAGAATATCGTTTTCACTGTTGTGATAGAAAAAGGTGCCTTCAGTTTCTAGAAGCCATAAGTACGATTTGATTTTAGTCGTCGGACTGTAACAGGTAGTGTAACAGGTATCCGGGCGACTGTAATAGGTTCAGTTACAGTTCGAGTCGCCCGGCTACCTATTACACTATAACCTGTTACAGTCGCCCGGCTACCTGCCTGCTACCTCTTCATCACTAGCAGTCTCAATGTAAATAGTCAAAGAAATCACAAAGCCAGATATAACAGCATCTCAGGCAATGTTCCCGAAAAAAGATATTTATTAAGAGCACAGCGATTGCTTTTTATTTGCCAGCTCAGAGCGGCTCTTGAAAATCAAGCTCGCAGGTTGGGCAAGTCTCTCATGAATGTCGCCGCCGCCGCCGCGGTTGTCCTTGCACACGAAGGCAGCAGGAGGCCTACCTAGCAGCCAGGCCTCCTGATATCTCTTGCGCAATGCAGAATTTCCACACAAACAGGCGCCTGTGTGAGCTGCCCATGTGTGTACATTTTCACGATAATGTATACTGTAGGTTTAGCATGTACATAAAGTTATGCTACAATGTTCCACAACTATGTACTAAAAGTTAGTGAATGGCTAATATCTTAGTAAGATTGTAAAATATCATCTCAATTGAGATAAAAAGACAATATTGCAGAAGTAATATCAAAGTTACCCTATGTTGAAATTTCAGTCACTTATATTTTCCCGCATTGAAATATGACGAAAAAGTATAACAGGTATAACAAACGAGAACTGGAACTAATGAGAAGGTCAAATTCTATTATAAACATCTGAAACATGATATTGCAATGACTCTTTTACTGCTGAAATAACATGATGTTGAAAGAGCTCAATCAGTGTTAAAAAATAATGTATAAAGCGCCCCATTACTGTTGAAACATGTTAATATGGCTCTTCTGCTGAAAGGGTAGGAAGACTTCCATTTAGCAAAGAAAATAATCGGCAGCGCGCCAAGTGAGAAGTAGGAAAACGCACTCAATGCAAATGTTGTTGTGATACTGCGAGCGATGTGGTGGAGTGATCGCTGTTCTCGGTCGTGAGTTAGTCGTCCTGTCAACATGCATCGTCCTGTCAACCTGAATCATCCTGTCAACCTGAATCGTCCTGTCAACCTGAATCGTCCTGTCAACCTGGATCGTTCTGTCAACCTGAATCGTCCTGTCAACCTGAATCGTTCTGTCAACCGTAATCGTCCTGTCAACCGTAATCGTGCAGTCAACCGTAATCGTCCTGTCAACCTGAATGGTCCTGTCAACCTAAATCGTCAACCTGAATCGTCCTGTCAACATGCATCGTCCTGTCAGCCTGAACCGTCCTGTCAACCTGAATCGTCCTGTCAACCTGAATCGTCCTGTCAACTTTACGATGCTCATCGCGTTAACTCGAAAATAACAAAAATTTCCTGCCTGTTTAATTGTTCAGTATTTCTCGACGCACAATGAGATGGCGACGATTGAAGTCTGTTCCTACAACGGGAGGAATTTTTTCATCAATGAAGAATCTCATTATTTACCAGTAAAGTTTTTGTTACACTTAATGAATGACTGTAGCTTCATTAATAAATATTAAGATAATTATATATAATGATAAATAAATGACTGTAGCTAGTAATATATGACTGTAGCTAGTAATAAATGACTGTAGCTAGTAATAAATGACTGTAGCTGGTTTCTGTAAAGTGATCAATTCATCGCCACCAGAAGCACAATGACCTGGAGCTGCACGATGGATATCATTCGATATCCTGGACCCTAAACGATAGTTAATTTAAGCATGCGAATTTGAAGTTGATAGAGACAAGTTTTATGATATACTACCTCTACAGTGCCGGAAATGGCTATACGACCACCCAGTTTTCTCCAAATATTTTTTCTTGTACAAAAAACTATGGAATTCTTATTATACGAGGTTAAACTACGTTTAAAAACGGTTACAACGCTTTGGGTCCAATCATCCAATCATTTTTTTTTTCAGGGCCTAACTTGTCAGGATGACCCACTGAAGACCAAAAAGGACATCGATATTTAGACAAAAGCCCCCTCATTTCCCTGAGAGCTGCCGTGTTTACCTCATCGCGGTAAAGTTCACGCATATAATCTACATGTCTTCTATCGTACAAAATTAGCACGCATAATATGACAGAAATAAATTAACTCAATATGCAATCGATTTTTCTGCTAAATATACGTTTTTTTGCGAATCATTAATGTGTAGGAATCTATAATCAATACCTGCAAACAAGGAGAACTGTGAACGTTGAGAAGTTGATCGCTGCACAATAGCAGGCGCTCGTTAATGTCGACTTAACGATTGTGATTATATGGTTGATTATAACACATCAATTTAAATACACTGATATACTTTCAATAGAATAATGACCTCCATGATTAGGTGGTCAAGGCGAAGGTGGTTATACAGGAAGTATCGGAAGATAAATACAAGGTTCTACTATCCTATACCGACCGGTCACGATAAGCACCGTTATTCAATAATTGAGGGCTACCGATTTCAAATCGTTTGTCGAATACAAAATAATCATCAATGCTCTAATTATTTGTAGTAAACTTCCGTCGTAGTTTCAAGTCATTATTGACCCCTTTGGTAAACATATTAAATAGGAACTTAATCCATGTAATCCTTAATCCACTTAATCCCCTCAATCCTTAATCCATCACCCCATGTAGAGTCGATAACACAGACATCGCAGTGAGAATCAGGCTCAACATCTACGGAGAATTGTTATGATGGGAATTAATTATAGTTTGAAAGAAAGCCATGTGGCCTGAATCAATCTGTAGACGCTATTTGTATCTATACAATAAAAATAAATAAAACGCCATCGCTGCCAACATAAAAACTGAAGATTGACTGCAAACATTAAGATCATGAATGATGAGCGATAACATTAATTTGAACTGATAAGGTTGGCACGAACGTGTAGACGAAACGACATTGCCAAGTGTCAATCATTTGATGCAATCATTTGGTGGAGATTGTCATGCAATCAGATTGTCGCTACGCGTGCCATTACTCTTACGTGACGACTGTCACGCAATCTGATTGTCGCCACGAGTAGAAATGCAATTTCTTGGAAAAAATCCGAATCTGATTGTCGTATCACGGCTGGGACTGTTATGTCAGGATAAAGTTATTGCGCAAGTTCAAGTAAGACTATCATTAGAGATATGGGCATGCTTCGTCGTATACGTTGTATGTGCGATCACTTTTAGGTGCGATACTCCTATACCCAAGTGTGAAGTAAAGAATTGTCATTATCTAATCTTAGGTCTCTTGACTTAATATTTTACATAGAAATATGGGATTTTTTATCTGCAATGCATTTCGATGCGCAATTAGAATGAAAACGCTTGTTTTTATTTAATATCAGTGCACTCCAGATTACAAGAGTTGCCCCAAGGTTACCGAAAAACTGGCAATCCTTAAAGTGATAAAATGCAAATTTGGGAAAAAAGTTTAGGATGTATAATGAATGTACTAACGGGAATGACGCTGATATCGCTGGGTGTATCGTAAATGTCAACGGCAATTGTACAATTATGAAGTTTGACCAATGAGCTGAATAGCGAAATGAATGAGGGCTTACTTGCGTCAGCGCTGCTGCGAAATCAATAGAATTCAAACAGTGTTGCCCAACGAAAGAACCGCTAACTTCCTGTCCGCTATACATCGAGTGGCAATTTCCTCTTTTAATATTTCGAAAGCCGGTTCCTCTTATATAGCTATTCAAATTTATAAGTTAGAAATTGGGAAGAAATGTCTGTAACTTTGAAACTTAGATTAGTGTATGCACTTCTGAGAAAGTTATACGTGACTGAAGGTCCCGGAACTTTGATTAAAGATCCAGGAAAATTTGATTAAAAACCATGAACCTTCGAATAAAAGCCCGATACGTTGATTAAAGACCCTGAAATTTTGCTTAAAACCCCTGAATCTTTGATTGAAAACCCCTATAATTCGACCAAAAGCCCCGGCAATTTGTCT
This sequence comes from Hyalella azteca, assembly GCF_000764305.2. Lineage (NCBI taxonomy): Eukaryota > Metazoa > Arthropoda > Malacostraca > Amphipoda > Hyalellidae > Hyalella > Hyalella azteca. Next base: position 41,917 of record NW_025947148.1, on the reverse strand, counting down.
GAAAATTCGATACTGCGACTGAAAACCGCAAGACCTCGAATAAAAACTCGAATACTTCGACTCAAAACTCTGCATGATACCTCGACTGGAAGCCCCGTTATTGTTTAATATTGAATTAGCTCAATTTTTCAACAAACCCCTTTTTTGAAGGTCAATTTGAAGAAACATCCCCTTTTGAAGGTTAATCTGAACTAAGAGGCTGGTCACGTTGTAAACTAATAATGTGCAGCTTCTTGATTACCTTATGAAAGAGCTGTCGGCAGCATCCATTGATGTTCTGTGATGTCACGGAGCTGTCACGTAACAATTATTGATGGTCAGCTGAGCCAAGTCCATATTGTTCTGGCAGCTTATGAATGACATGCAATGAACCTGAAGGCATGAAATGTCATAATAGCTTATCAAATGCTTGCATAAAACCGTCCTTTGTGTTATGAGATCCACGAGACACAACAACGACCGAATAATTTGAGCTGGTCTTCTGACGAGGGCATTTCGGACACATGTGTGTACATGGAGTGTGTGTACAATACACATGTACACATCACCACCACACCGGTGCTGTGATGTACACATCACCACCACACCGGTGCAGCGATGTACACATCACCATCACACCGGTGCAGNGCATTTTAAATGTTATTTACAGGTAGTATTTTCAAAATTTAGAGAGATAAAATATGATTTTACAAATCATCACCACACCGTTGCACCGTTCACCACCACATTGGCGTACACATTGTACATGAGACTATAATAGCTGCAACGTTATGAAAATATGGCAGGATTCGAAATTTTCGCCCCTAATTACCACACAAGAATGGCACACCAGCCTGCCTCTAACAGGTATAACACCGCTGTACCGCTAATTCTAAGTATATTTATCCCATTTTGTCCATTTTGTCCATTTTCTAAGACTGCATCGCAAATATATAGGGACTGATCGGGTGCGTACCTACGAAAATTTTTAATTCGTGCCATTGCCTTGAATTTTATTTTCAACAGCGAATTTTTTGATATTGGAGAATGGGGGAGAGAGTTAGATTTAATGTTAAAATGCGAATTAAATTTAGTAGGTGCAAATTTTAATAATATAGAATATGTCTTCCTTAAATTTCAAACTAGTACTAGAATTAGAGTTTATGCTAAAAACGAGATTAAACTTTTTTTTTGTAAATTTACAACACTTTAGCTTCAAAATTATAAACCGGATTTGTGATTTGGGGGCTCAGGATAACCATGTTTGGAATGCCAGGATTGTAAGAATTCGATCGTTAATTGCAAAGAATATATCTATGCCGGACAAACGAGATATAACCTGACAGTCTATTACATATTTTTCCCTTTGTTCCTGTATTTGTTAGTGTGTGAGTGTTGTGAGCCGGGCGCTGTATAGATATTGGAGCTTGTCCGGTCGTATCTACGAAACCAATCCATGTATTCGAATGCGTATCCACGAAACCAACCCATGTATTCAAATGCGTATCCACGAAATCAGTCTTAAGTATTCGAATGCGTATCCACGAAACCAACCCATGTATTCGAATGCGTATCCACGAAACCAGCCTAAGTATTCGAATGCGTATCCACGAAACCAACCCATGTATTCGAATGCGTATCCACGAAACCAATCCATGTATTCGAATGCGCATCCACGAAACCAACCCATGTATTAGAATGCGTATCGATACCTAGACCTAAAATTCTGGTTATAGAATAATGAGGTCATCCATAACTTAGGAGTAAATATTCTTGAGTTGTAACAAAGATTCTAATTTGTGTTTCTATTTCGTTACTAGAATTAATAAAATACAAATTTATTCCATTGTTGCAAGAGATAAATAATTGTTCTATTTTCGGCTAGAACTGGTCATTCTTTTCGTGAACCTTCTATAATTTTAGAAGTATTTATTGAACTTTAGGTTTAGGAAATGGGAATGACGGGATTTGTATTGACGGTATTCGAGAATACGGGATTCAGAAAGACGGCATGACGCGAGCGGGATGATGCGATGCAAAATTATTGGGTTTCGCTATGACGGAGTTCTAATTGGATCCTCAAATTACACAGAGAGAAATGGGTGAGTCTGAATGACCCACTGAGATGAGTCAACCACGTCCAAATAGCGAAGCATTTTTTGACTCACTTGTCCCATTTGTGAGTCATACGGACCTATTTATTATTGTCTCTTTAAATTTCAAGTAAGACTCACTTATTGCCCTTAAATCGTTGTGTCGCCACCCGTAGCATGGATACGTATAGAGAGCATCTGGGCATCAAAGCGATTTAACGGCATAAGTGAGTCATACCTAAAACTTGAAGGTTCAATAATAGGTCAGTATATACCGGTGACCCACAAATGGGGCAAGTGAGTCAAAAAACTGCATCGCTTAATTTTGGACGCGGTTGACTCATCTGAGTGGGTCATCCAGACTCACCCATTTCTCTCAGTGCACAAAAATAATTTTAGGCTGACTGCGCTGTTTTTTAACATTGAAAAACATGCTTCAACCAGCCCGCCTCTAATAGGGTATATTCAACCAGCCAGCCTCTAATAGGGTATATTCAACCAGCCAGCCTCTAATAGGGTATATTCAGCAGCCCCCCTCTTAGAGTATATATTCAACCAGCCAGCCTCTAATAGGGTATATTCAACCAGCCAGCTTCTAATAGGGTATATTCAACCAGAATGAATTATAAGAATAATCCGATGAGAATTGGACATGTTCAACCAACGGAAGGCGGCTACATTTCACCTGCCTTATAACTAACATACACAACAACTAAAAAAATTTGCGACTACTAATCCGCTCAATCAGGGTATATGTAATTGACAAAAATTATAGATTTTAATAATCAACTTCATTTATTATGAAGAATCATTCCGAACCATCAGCTTCATAAGTGTGGTTCAGTGGTTGCTACCTGCTAGAACTGGCAACGAACAATCTTCTTTGGCATGGTTCATAAAACTGACAAGACTTTGGTTAATTGGCCAAAAACACCAGCCTAAAAATTACTCTGCTAACATGATATTCAGACCAACATTTGTTGCCATATTTTAGATGATAATACCACCGTATTGATGTATAACTTCATTATTACGAAGTTAACTTTCTATAGAAACACTGTACGTATTTTGCAATAAAATGATAGCGTGCGCCAGTAGGGACTGCTGCTCGTACCAACAATGTCGTCCTAAGGTAGCATATCTCGCTATGACTTTTCTCTCAGCTGATGCATCTGAAAGCTGAAGAAAACAATAGGTTCCATCATCCATAGTGATGATTTGCGTCATGTGGGCGACCGGCAGCAGCGCGGCTTGCTCACTTCCTATTCACATAATACGTCCGACATCTTCAACCTTATTCATTTTCCTTGGCAACCGTATTTTTAGTCTCGTTACCCATTCAGCGATCAATTTTTCAGCTAGTCGACGGTTGGCATAAACATGTAAGGTTATAATACGTACATGAGATACTGGTTTATTTTTGAACTTTTAGATTATCAATGTAACTGAAACCAATTTTCAGTTTGAAAGTTTGAGAAGGTATTTTTTACATTTTTTCATCTCTGTACATTAGGTACATTTTGCTTATTTGTATTGTAGTTTCCATATAAAAGGAAAGTAGCGACGAAAGCTTGGGGGCTTGCAAGTATATTTTTGTTACCGTCAATCGTGTCTGTAACTGGCGGAAGATGGTGCTATCAACTGCGTTTATAACTGGCGGAAGATAGTGCTATCAACTGTGTTTGTAACTGGTGGAAGATGGTGCTATCAGCTGTGTTTTTACTGGCGGAAGATGGTGCTATCAGTTGTGTTTGTAACTGGTGGAAGATGGTGCTATCAACTGTGTTTATAACTGGCGGAAAATAGTGCTATCAACTGTGTTTGTAACTGGTGGAAGATGGTGCTATCAGCTGTGTTTGTAACTGGTGGAAGATGGTGCTATCAACTGTGTTTGTAACTGGTGGAAGATGGTGCTATCAGCTGTGTTTGTAACTGGCGGAAGATGGTGCTATCAGTTGTGTTTGTAACTGGTGGAAGATGGTGTTATCAGCTGTGTTTGTAACTGGCGGAAGACGGTGCTATCAACTGTGTTTATAACTGGTGGAAGATAGTGCTATCAACTGTGTCTGTAACTGGCGGAAGATAGTGCTGTCAACTGTGTCTGTAACTGGCAGGAGGTGGTGCTGTCAACTGTGTCTGTAACTGGCAGAAGATCATATTTTGGAAAGCAACCATCTTAATTAAAAAAAAAACATCTGCACCCTCAACATAATTTGAAGTATCAGAATGGAAAAGGATCACCTTAGATGACGGAGAGTGGAAATTAATTTACGGCTTTGTTTTATGGGAATATTTGGTTAGTAATAAAATAATGTCAATAAAAGATTTCAATACCATATAAAATCTATTTAAAATTTGAGCCTAATGCTATTTCTGTCTTGTAGGGGCTTGGGCAGGCAGAAGTTCATTTATACGCGCATACGCGACGGAGCCGATCGGTTTTCCCGCAGGAATGACATTGCTTCCTGTGCATTGTTTCTAGCGGGAAAGCCCCCTAAATTTCCACGTAGAACGTTTACGCCTACGGTTTAGGAACCTTCGAATGGAGCTGCCGTTAAAAAAAATATTGAATCCGGGTTCATTCGGTGCATCTTAGAGAAAAAAAGTTTACTAAAGTGATCCCATCCACTAGACTTTAGTCCGAATTCCACCCCGGCTTTGAAAATACGCGGCTGGAATTTTCTCGGAAACGCGGAACCTCGATTCGTTCCGTAGGTCACTTTGCAACCGATTGCCATGCAGCTGTTAATCGTGCGCGTATACACGGTACCTCAGGGGTTTTATCTGAACCTGCAATTTTGGTTTATGTGATGGGATTATGCGGTATCGAAAACTCGGGTTGTATTGGAAAATACGTATGTATTCTAATTTTGTAGCTAGTAAAATGTGAATCTGATTTGATTGAAGAAAGCAATATATCTTTTGTATGTCAATACGTAAGTTAGGAAACTTTTGTTTTGCAGTTTTTGTTAACTTTTTAACTTCTCACTTTTGTGAAAAGTTAAAGTTAAATTTTACTACCACTTTTGTGAAAAGCGGCCGTAAAAAGGGATATCCATTACATAATTTCAACGATCGATGTTAGAAATGATGATAGATTTTCGCCAAGGTGAAGATCTAATATATAATACCATTAAGGTTTGAATGCATTGACACATAACAGGTTTACCAATACCGGAATGAGCCAGCTATAACATTTTAAGGTGCTGCAATTTTACGAACGATCTCAACCTCTGAATTTATTTTTAACTCAACAATTAAAAATAGTCACGTATATTCCGGATCGCCGTAACACTGAAAAGCTCAGGGGAAAATTCCCACAACATCGACCAAACAAAACACAACATGCAGCCAGTGGCTGGGGACATCCATGAAACTATAGCTTGTTTTCGCCTACAGATTAGGTCAATTTCTTATTACATTCTATCAATTGAATTATAACTAGTGTTACTAATCAGTTTTATTTAATAAATTATTAGAACAGTCCATAGTATGGCAAAGAACACTTCAAATGAGGAACACGTTTCGAAAGATCATTGCTCATCTATTATTTTTGCAGTGATAATTCAGATTTTGGACCGTAAACAAACAAGCGATTGCGCAGGAAAAAGCAGTACGATATGCAGGAAAGGATAGTAACGGTAAAAATAAACAACGTAGGCATAAATAACGTTGTTTTTGTACGTTAGAAAGCTGGGAAGCTGCTGTCCCAGAACCTGTTTGTCTTCTCACCGAGAATATCTGGCCTTGAGGTGACCTTCAGTGAATGGTGAATACATTGATGAGGTGAAAGCTGCCGCACTGTGAAGGGGAAATAACTGGTAACTTCGGATCATCTTTTGTGTATATTTTCAATTTGTGTACGAATTGCAACGGTGATGGGATGTCGTTTTTATGTTAAAATAGAAAATTAAACGTTAAGATAGAAAATTTCACGTTACCTAGACAGACGTTAATTCAACTTTTAATTGAAAACATTTAAATAGTGTTGATGATGAAACTATTTATATATTTTGAAGTAGCGTCAAATTGCAGCTTATAAAGCAAACTAGCAGGTACATGCAGTGTTGGTCAGGATAGATAACTATAAATAGAAGTTAATAATCAAGTTTCACTTTGCACATTGGCAGACTATAGAGGAATACTTATATAAAAGATACAGGCCCGGTCAACCCCTGCAAGAAATTTCCGTCTTTAAATGTGAAGAAAACATTCTACTCTGTCACTAAAATTTCCTCCTAATTAAAAAAAATTTACATTTCCTCTACCGTTCGGTAATGCCTCATAATTGCGTCCATACAAATAAAATTTGTAAAATTTGTCCAAGTTACCCTGACAAGATAATGAAATATCCTGGATACGCGTCCTACAACAGCCCAAGCATATTTGCGAGCCCAGGCTTCAAACACACAATTATATTGTATAAAATTCGTGAGCGAATTTACTTCAAGGTTCAACTTAATTAATTAATGAGATTGTATAAGATTGTACAAGTTCATGAACATCCACCAATTATCCTGCATTGCATTATGAGCAAAAACAAATGAAACTACAGTCAAAAATCTTCAGAATTATTTTCTTTTACTTACCCCCAATTCTCCACCGGAAAAAATTCTGTACTTTCCCGGCACTTAGAACTAGCTTCACCTCGGACATCTCGGCAGTAGTAGGAGAGCTGCGGATTGACTTCTCGTTTGTAAGAAAAATTCTAGGCGGTTGCCACGTAACTTTTCATCCATTTAGTAACGTTTGGAATAGCGACTTTTGTGTTTATGCCACGTGGGTGTAGATACGTTATATTATACTAGCGAGAGAAACACGCATATAAGAGGTGTGTTTTTAAACAAAGTACCGTTTTGATGTATAAAGAAAAAGGTAAATTTTTTTCGAAAAAGAATTATTTACTTGAAAGAGCATACTTTTTTCTACTTTTCTACATCATTTTCGTTTTAATTAAAACGTTTATCGTATCTTGGTTCAAGCTTTTATATGCCATCATGAAAGAAGCTTGCCGCCTGATTACACAATTTCGTCAAGAACATTCTTGAGACAACAGAAAAGTATTCAGCTACGGACAAAATCCTGAATCGTCTTTTCTCTTTCGGTTAAGAGTCCACTTTTTGAATCAGATAATCGGTAATGGCTGAAGGTCGGCTTTCATCGTTCCTCAATTAATGAGTGTTTGTGCGACCATTTTTAGAGGTCCTGACCCATTTCTGCACTTTTCGATCATTAATAATGATCTCACCAACATATATAACTGATTTGGCAATGAATGTAAACTGATTTGAAGCCTAGAGCACTGAGAAATCGTTATACAGCACGCATTTCCCGCTGGATTCTCAATAGGTGAGGTATTTTAAATCACGTGAACAGATAGAGAATCGATCGGATGGTTCCGAAATTAATGGCGTCTGTGCATGGCTACCCAACAAATGACACGCTGCGCAGCGGCGACGCTATATAAAAATGATACCCAAATAGATTAGAAATACGCCTCTCATAACGAAATAAAGAAATTATATTTATTTCAATTTTTTTATTGCGTTCAATATCGTTTAATTTATTCCACGATTTAAAAAAGAGAAATCATAAGAACCAAACCTGAGCAAGAGACTGCAACGTACATTTCTCAAGAACGTTTAATGTTTGAGCACGTTCGATCAGAGTAGCCTATAATGGTCCCTGATCAAATGTTCATATTGTGTTGGACAATTCAACTTCGAAATTTTGCGTTTCTTGCTATCTTGATTCACATTGACGCTTCTCAACTTAACTTTAATATTCAGTTTGAATTAAGCTTTATATTTTTGTGTAAGTATTGACGTTGAAAAAGCATGATAATCGAGCAATGATTAGGGCTGGTGTTATAAAATGTATTCAACATTTGAAGGATATTAAAAGCGAAAAAGATAGATTGAGATCAAATTTTCAACGTTGAATAGTAGGTCAAAACTCGACCAAATCTCTAGTAATTCAAAAAATTGAGATTGAATCGGCAATTTCCTCCGTCATTTGCGTCACTTGGTAACCGTACGTCGATTTGGCGGTTGATTCAGGTTGTTAACATTGCAGCAAGAAGTCAGCTAAACAGATCAGCATGCGTCAATTATTTAACTTCATTCCAATTGAAGATAAATTTTTACGTCAGTTATAGGGGACGTTACGACCGATAATACCATTGAGACAACAACTTTATAACAACCATAAGTCACCCACCTATCACAAATATCATCCATGGGTCGTAGAGATGATTGTTGTGATGTGCACCGATGATTCAGTGAAAAGAATCATTTCCATATTCATAGATGTGTGGACATCGAAAGCCTATCTTAACTAGCAAAGGTTTTCTGTGCTAGATATAATTTCTGTTAGACGTTGGGACAACGTCGCAAATGTTTCCACACATCCACTTATGGTTGGTAGCATTGATATATTAGTGCACTAGATGTGTGATGCTATAGACTTTAGAGAGACATGGCATATGGCTCCCTTGTAACAATGCTCTTCCTACCAGAATTATAAATTATCTATAAAGGCAATATCAGCTTTTTTGGCGTCAAGTTGCAATATCTTACCAGAGAGCCAAACCCATTATTTCAAAGTTTCCCGTGTGCACAGATTTGCAGTCCATGCTAATCGAGCCTATTAGTCATATAGGCTAAAATCGTTAATTTCCAGGCTCAGCCTAATACATTCATATACGTTTAGGCTCAGCTTCTGATTGTTGTAAAGTTTATATGGAATAAACCCCATGCATAGTCTCATAATCGCTAGATTTTTCCATTCCCGTCACGGCGGCAAGTTTTTATAGGACAATTAAAAATTAGTTTATATTTTTTTCATTTATTTTAGAACAAAAATAAATTGCGTTGGCTCAGAAGAGCTAACCCGTCTAAGAATTTTGGCTGGCATATCGGCGGCCGCTGTGTGGCCGACTGCCATTAGCTGCGTTGGTAATTGAATCGTTCATGGAGGCAGTGACGTCACTATAATAACATTTGTATAATATTAATACTTGGTGCATCTTACTCAGCTCCTTCAATACAAATCAAAGAACGCAGGAAATTCTACACAAAATATCCATCACCGGACAGCAAAACTTAGACTTAAACTATTAAATCTCTACAATAAGCAATCAGATTGCAAACATAGACGAAATACGAAGAGCATCACTGCTGTAAGTACTTAAAATAAAAATTAACACGCATAAATTGACTTTGATTTTATAAAAAAATATCTTTCTATCACATCTGTCTTAAAAATAAGTTTCATAATACTTCATCGGAGCAAGAAAATTGCCTTATATATAAAAGAGATGCATTGTGTCCCGTTCAGCTGGTGCAGACATGGCAGCACGCTCGGGTTCTCAGCGAACTTATAATGATTGTGTTGTTTAAGTAAATAGATTACCATGAATTCTAGTATTATTTATAAGCTGTGGTTGAAAAAGTTTTAAAGTGATTGCTTAATAAATAATACGTGATGATCGAACATGAAAAATGAGCTCTGTGAACTACGAGTGTGAAATATAGAAGTGAAATGCCAAGTTCGCCTTCGGTGATTGATAACAAGATTGAACCCATTACCAATGATTACGAGTACAAAAACGAGTGCAATATCAAGTTCACCTTCGGTGATTGAGAACAAGATTGAACCCATCACCGATGACGGCGAGTTTCCCAACTGGCAAACAAATATCTTCATTAGTAGGGACCGAAATGGAGAATTTTTGCACGATGTTGACCAAGGTTACGAAACAGACGTGCATCAAGATCTTGGAGCCGACACAGGCCCGCTTTCCGGTGCTGAAGGGTAAGAAGTGAGCCGGTCGACTAAATTGTCCGTTCTTGATAAATCGCTCAGGCTTGAAAGATTCAGGTTCATCCCAGAATTCCGTAGACATGTTAAGAGCGTAGTTATTCAGGAACACGACAGTGCCTTTCTGGACGTCAAACCCTGCGAGGGAAGTTGATTCGTTGGCGACGTGAGGAACGATTGGTGATGACGTGAGTCTGAGAACTTCAGTAATGGTGGCTTCTGTAAAGGGCATGTAGCTGCGGTGATCAATAGAGACTGGAGTGTCACTGCCGACCACCTCGTCTACTTCAGCTTGCAGTTTCTTTTGTACATCTGGATTCTGGGAGACCATTGCCAAAATTCTCAGCATTACGTTTCCGATGGCTGAAGAACCTCCAAGAAGATCCTCCAACGCAAAAAGCATGTTGCTCCAATCCATGCTAACCTCTTGGCCATCAGTGTTCTGAAAGCGAAATGAAATGCCTCATCACTAACAAGTTACATTAAATGCAATATTATTTTGCAGCAAGATAAAGTTTATTCTCCTCATTTCAGTGAAATATATCAATATAAAGCAGTCTTTAAAGCCGAAAGAGTAATGTATGCATGAACTCACCAGGTGATTGGAGAGCAAGCCTTCCAGAACGTTCTTAGTCTTGTCGGGATTGGTGGCGTTCATCTGAGGCTCAATGATCTCTTTGAGGATGAAACTTCGGATGTTGTTCGCCAGTCCTTTTACGTTCTTGAGATGGCGACCGAATAAAGGAGATAGCCAAGGCAAAAAGTCCGTTGGGTGGCCGTTGTTGATGTCTTCAAAAATGAGATCGAACTCATTGACGACCTTCCGGAACTTGGCTTCTGAGTAATCGAACTTGAGGTCGCACATGTACTGCAGGAATACGTTCATGGCGCACCATTGAATGGGGACTTTAGCCATTACCGGAGAACCAGCATTCTTGTTGAGCTAAAAAGGAAAAAAAGGTTTTGTTAATAAATAAATTAAATTATAACTGGAAATGAATCTATTCTCAAATTTAATTAGGAAAAAAGTAGAGAACCATAAATTACCAATAATAAAAATGAGCTGGGAATAACTGCCACCTTGAAATAAAACTTGAATAAAGTGATCATGACTTTCAATAAACAGAGTTAAGATTGAAAAAGCTTAGTCCAGAATTTGTAGTTAACATTCAATTTCATTGATAGAATAAAGATAGATAGAATTCATAGTGAAAATTTTAGGTTTCTCTTTTACTTTAAATGCTCAGCTTACCTCAGCCATTAAAGACTCCATCTCGGTCATGAGAGCTTTGTCGAGGCTCTCGTGGTTGCTGGAGTGAGACTTCATCAGCAGGAAGGATCGGATGATCGAGCGCCGAGTTTTCTGAAGATCAGACCAGTCGCACAAAGCCAGAGCTGCAGAGAAGAAAATCATAATCAGTGAACCTTGTCAAATAAATTATTTAAATGTATGATTTTCATCAGAATTTTTTTTAACGATGTTCGCACAATTCAACCATGGTTTTAACATACAAATATTAGAATAAATTACGTCCATGCTCTAACATCGTTCATACGATATGCGAGCAAAACAATGAAATATACATATACACTGAATATATTACAAAATTTTTACTTACATTGCTGACGGTCTCCATCGAAGTACAAATTCCAGCGGTGAAAATCTGGGCGGCCATCGAACTTGGCTCCCTTAGAAATGAGTACTTCTTTGAAACCTTCAGAGGAGCTCACTACCAGAGCTGGAGTCGTGCCCATCTTGAGGCTGTAGACGGAGCCATATTCCTGAGCCAACTCAGTGAAGCCAACGTATGGGTTATCCTCAAACTTGGCCAAGTGATGGAGGTTACCGATGATGGGCAGAGGTTTGGGACCTGGAGCAACTCGAGGCACGGAAGTTAAGTCCTTTTGTTGGCTGCCGACGTCACTGGACTTGCTGAGGTGCTGCAGACGATTCTTGAGCTTCTTTCCAAGACTATAATGGAAGGCTGCCATCGCCACAACGCAGGAGAGGAGCACCACAGTCGTGGGAGAAAATACAGAGAACACGGCTTCCATTTTTATGGGATGGATGGTGCACTACTGAGCTATTCGAGGCCTGTGGACCTTCTGCGACTTGACCAGCTCTGGCTGCCCTTAATATAGGCCATCGCCGCTCATTAGTATACAATAAAAAATGAGGAAAAATACAACAATAGCTTCGGGGTGGGACTTGCAAATCTCGGTTGCTACTGGCCATTTCTTTGAGGGGAAAGAAATTTTTGAGCCTTCATTGGCAATCATGTGACAGAGGCGGGCCTTAGGCGGAGCGGTGGTAGTCTTGCACACTTGATTTGCTCTTCACTTGGTGGTTGCTTTCGTTGATGGTGTGTGTGTCCCTCAACTTCTCCTAATTTCACTACAATTTCCATGAAATTTATTCTTTGATTTACATAAATATTAAGCAGGTTTTGTTGGGGCCTTAGGGAATTAACTAGGAGAGTACTTGGGCAAGAAGCCAGAAGCGGCTTTCGCTCGAGACCGAACATCTCCGGCTCTAACACGACGCAATCCCACCAGTCTTCACGACGGTCTGGTAAGTGGCGCAATATTTGAATTATTAATGCAAGATTTTCCGTTGTGAATAAATATTTGTTAATTTTCATTTGTTAATTTTCTCGCTAATTATCTCCCATGGGCGTTTTTTTTGCTAGCTTAACACTGAGCAAGCTCGCCGTCGTTGACAGGAATTTTGCACAACTGGTGCGGGGCCTTCGTTTGCACTGTAGAATTATTTTATTGAAGGAAACATTTTTTCTGAATAAATTTGAATTCAGTGACACTTCAAGTGATTGAAGAGGGCATTTTAACGCGGCCTAGCTAACAACACAAGACATTAAAACTAAGAGGCTGAATGTATAAAATATTTTTGTCAATGAAATGTTTTATTTTTAAGAATCCTATATTTAATGTAGGGGGAAGAATATATTTTTAAATAAGCTATTGATATATTAAAATTATTCGAATAACGGCTATCACGTGATATAAGTGCTATTAGTTGTGTAAGCAAACAATAATTTATACTGTTCATATAATATTCATCGAGTAAGCAGGTGTTTAGTGTAAGTAACAGATTAGCGGCAGCGCTTTGATGTTGATGTATCTGAATACATTTGAAGTGTCTGAATGCATTTAAAGTATCTGAATGCATTTGAAGTGTAGTGTCTGAATACATTTGAAGTATCTGAATACATTTGAAATGTCTGAATGCATTTGAAGTGTCTGAATGCATTTGAAGTGTTTGAATACATTTGAAGTAACTGAATACATTTGAAGTGTCTGAATACATTTGAAGTGTCTAAATACATTTGAAATGTCTGAATGCATTTGAAGTATCTGAATACATTTGAAGTGTCTGAATAAATTTGAAGTATCTGAATACATTTGTAAAATCGACATTCCTTTTACGTCACATTTTGCATCAAAATCCAGCAATATTTCCATGAAGTGTTTCGAATCACTTAAAATACTTTCTTGCGCGCAAATATCTTTTTTAAGGAAAATGATTTCGGAGGCTTCATCGGTACGTCAGGCATGTTAACGTCAGCAACTTCAACGTTCCCAACATGACAATTTTATATAGTTTAATTGTTGCTTATGTTCGATGCGCCTGTAGGGCTGTTAGTTACGTCTGCTCGTTGCGTCTGCTCGTTGCGTCTGCTCGTTGCGTCTGCTCGCTGCGTCTGCTCGCTGCGTCTGCTCGCTGCGTCTGCTCGCTGCGTCTGCTCGTTGCGTCTGCTCGCTGCGTCTGCTCGCTGCGTCTGCTCGCTGCGTCTGCTCGCTGCGTCTGCTCG
>NW_025947148.1:0-27279 GCF_000764305.2 Hyalella azteca | reverse complement strand
CCAGCAGCACCAGCAGCACCAGCAGCAGCAGCAGCACCAGCAGAACCAGCAGCACCAGCAGAACCAGCAGCACCAGCAGCACCAGCAGCACCAGCAGCACCAGCAGCACCAGCAGCTCCCGATGTATAGATTTTGTTTAGATTATGTATAGTTTTCTATGTGAAGAGTATACTGGCTAATATAGTTTGGTATTTTTCTTTCTTGAATACTTCCATCATCGGCACGATGATTGACGCAAAATCATCGCTTGAGATAAATTGTTAGCAAGAATTAATAATTATCAACAATAAATAATAATTATCAACGGTAATTATTATTTATAATATTAATTATATAACGGCAACAGCGATTAATAATGATCAACAACGATTAATAATTATCAACAGCGATAACAACACGTGGCTTGCCACTACCAACAAGAGCTAATAAACACAATTGTCTCGCCACAATTAGCAGCAAGAATTTGCTTAGCTTAGCTGAAACCACAATAAAAAATTGGTTATCCAGAAAATCCCTTAATAGGCTTAAGGGCAGGGTTAATCGCAGGCCTAAGGGCAGGGTCAAGATCAGGCTTGACCTTGACGATGCAAAAGCCTGCTCGGCATTTCCTGTTCCGCGTCCGGCGGCGGGAATCACAGACCGGCTGCGGACGGTCATAACGGAGACCGTAACTTTGTTGTTGTTCGTATGTTCAAGTATACGTGTTGATATTTAGCTGACTGAGACTTTAAATAGTATTGGATGAATTACTTTTCAGTGTGGAAGTGACAAGAAGTAGGAGTATTGTTAACCATGATATGAATGAAGTGGAATAAAAATACGCGTCACTGTGATGCATCATCGGAAATAAATAACGGTGTTGTACGTTCAAATTACAATCAATGTTGTGAAATAAAAGATTTTGATCATCTGTTGACTCACGACGATCGTATTACGACGTCGTGCATCCATCCGAAAGTCGGCGTCGTAACATGATCGTAAGTAGTATGTAATATGTATGTATGTAAGTAGTACGTAGTATGTAATAATTTACAACGATCACAAGAAGTCTCGAGAAAGTCGCCCCGCGCCTCGAGCGCAGCTTTCAGAATTTTCCCGCCTCAGCCTCTGCTGCAGCGGTGAAAAAAAAAACGCAAGAAGAATCGAACGCCGGGCTTCCCGCGGTTTTGGGGCTCTACGTTCACCGCACGGTCTGCGAAAATAGTAAGGTTTACGACAATATTTAGCTTTGCAACCATCGTAAGCTGCTCGACCATTTTACGACCATCATTTGCTCTACGATCATCGTAAGCTCTACAACTACAGTAAGCTATGCGAGCATCGTATGGTCTGCGATCATTGCAAGTTGTACGATAATCTTCATTCATTGTTGCATTATGGAAGTGACTACATAAGTAACATCTGATGATTTTAATGGTAACGACATCGGTAGCGTTGTAATGGCACTGTCATGCGGTTTTTCAACATATACTTTTCTTAAAAATTCTAGAATCAAATTTATAGTTCATTATTGTGTAACAACAAGAACCATATTTGTAAGAACTGTATCACATACAAATTTGCAATATACAGGGTAATTAACGGAAACTTCCTGTTCTGTATTTCGTATCAAGCAGCCGGATGTTGTTGGAAAAGGGCGAAAAATATTTCATTATAAAGGCTAAGTCAAGAAGTTTACACCTGCCTAATCAGGTGCCACTATGCATTGGACAAGTGAGCAGAGTGCGTTTGCTGTCGAGGCGTACTTTTCTAATGGCCGTTCCACTATCGCTCCTAAATGAGCATTGCGCACTCGGTTCCGTATTCGTCCTTCGATCAGCTAGGGTTACTGATCGGAAATCGAAGGTTACGTGGGTAAACACATCATATAAGGGCAAGTCGAAGTGCTAATGCAAGAGGGTTTGGAGAGGGACTGTCTATGGACCCTACCTCATTTTAAGAACAACATGCGCCAAGCCATCGCCAACATACCCGTCAATTTGCTTCAGCGAGTTAAACAGAACTTTAAAAATCGACACTGAATGCATTGACAATGAGGGCCGTCATTTGTCCGATTTGATGTTTAAAACTAAATGATACAAAATTCAGGTAATATCTCTTTCAATAAAATTTATACAGTAATGATATCTTTACTAGTTCTTTTTATTGATCTCTCAAATCAGGCAGTTTCCGTGACTCACCCTGTAGTTTCTCATGTCATTAATACTAGTGATTATTAAATTAATTTAATATTCGTTAAAGATAGACCAGTGCCACCCTAAAATAACAACTTACATTTTCATCCCACTTGGAAATTCGAATCCAACACCATCGTTATATTTAAGTATAAAATATACGCTGTGTCAAGTAAAAATACCTCTCAGATTTCTAATTTCAATTCCACCCTTTTTTAACAATACGTTATGAGTATTTCTCGAATAATAAAATTTCAAGCATAGGTAATATCGCGACACAATAATATCCTGCATTCGCCCAGGAAATCTATATATTAACGTCAGCAGACTTCCAGAAAACACACATGGATTAAAATATCCTCTGTTTACCAGCAGGTTAGCTCTGCGGTACTCGGAATAAATAATTTTTTTATTTAGAGATCCCGGCAGTCGGAATCCCGTCATTCGATCTGAATCCAGACGAACGAAAATCAAATGAAGTCAGCTCCATTTAATACTAAGCATGGAACTTTAAGTCAAATCTGGCTTATGTAATTGAAGGTAATATAAATTTTAAATTAGTATGAAATTTTCACTTAACGAATAGAAAAAACACTTATTTTTAATTTTCATTTCTAACTCTCGACACAATAATAAGTATGCTGGATACGCACCCCTACAGCCCCTATAAATATTTTTGTGGTATCAGACTTTAAAGCACTAATAAATACCAAGCAGCTCCGAAAAATATAGTTATTTTAAATTTATTATATTATATCAGAAGCAGCAAACTATTCCAATTCTCAAACCTATTCATGGTAACGCAAATCATGGAAATTTTGAATGCAACCATGCCTTCGCCTTCGTAAAATGAAAATTGCGGTCATCGAGAAACTTACGATTACCTTAATATAATATTGTCGTAATATAGAACACCGTGTGATTAAGAAACCTGAAACGATGGTCGTAAAATTGATCACCGTGTGAGTTCAGGTCATTTTAATAGTAGTCATAATTCACATCAACGCAACAATTGTCGTAATCACGCACACAGTCTAACTTACGATCACCATAGCGGTAATTAACAATCACCGTAACAATTATTGTTATTACGATCACCGTGTAATTAACGATCAAAGTTACAGGGGCGGTAATTAATAATCACCGTAACAATTGTTGTTATTATATACGGTCATTGTGTAATTAACGATCGCAGTTACAGACAGAGGCGTTAATTACGATCGCCATAACAATAATATTGTCAGGTATGCGGCCTTCGCCTGCCAACAGAGCCCAGCAACAGACGGGGCGTCTCGTCTGCGTCTGAGCCTGCGGGCGATTTATCGCCGTCGTAAGTACGATTCATTACCGTCGTAAAAACGATTTATCTCCGCCTTGTGGGATGATCTACGTCCAGTCCATGGGCAGAATGATGCTTTAAACAACTTAATGGTTTAGATTTCGGTGACTGCAAGAACTAGAGAATTGGATTCCATGTACGGGAATCGAAATTCGAAGTAATCGCGAAATGGTGTAGAGTTTTTTCATTTTTACAGCACTTCTCTTTAACTTCATTTCTTGTTGTTTGTCTGTCTGTCTGTCTACTACAAATTTTATATATAATCGATATTTAACACACTTCTAGCCTTTCAATCCATCTGAAATTTTGCAGACTCGCTTAAAGCGAAGCCAGTGCATAAATCAATTGACAGAATAAATAATTTTGAAAATTCAATTTCGTTTATGTAATAAAATAATTAAAAAATTAATCTGAATTTTTTAGAAGTGTTGTCTTTAAGAAGTAATTTCTAAACGTATATTATTATTTATTTCGTGGGGCGCTTGCTGGTCTAACGAATCCATGAGCGCGTTTGTTTGGGTGAGCGTGTAAAGCGCGCGCTGGGGCTGATGTGTTGACAAGGTCTCGGTCTGATAACTAATATTTCACGGTCATGATGAATGTAGCGGTGATAGAGAGAATGAATGAAACAATGAATAATCAGTGAAGGCGAGAATGAATGTCACGATGAATGTATCGGTGATAGAGGGAATAAATGTCATGATGAATGTAGCGGTGCAGTGAGAATGAATGTCAGGATGAATGTATTAGTGATATTGAGAATGAATGTCATGATGAATGTATCAGTGATAGAGAGAATGAATGTCATGATAAATGTATTAGTGATAGAGGGAATGAATGTCACGATGAATGTAGCGGTGATAGTGAGAATGAATGTCACGATAAATGTATTAGTGATAGAGGGAATTAATGTCACGATGAATGTAGCGGTGATAGTGAGAATGAATGTCAGGATGAATGTATTAGTGATAGAGGGAATGAATGTCACGATGAATGTACCAGTGTTAGTGAGAATGAATGACATCATGAATAAGTCAGTAACGGCGACAATAAATGTTATAATGAATGAATCAGTGATAGTGAGAATTTATAATTGTATCTACTGCTAAAAAGATGAATGTCAAGATGAATGAACAATAGTTATTCTCAAAAAAATAATCTCCACGTGCGATATGATTCACGGTAGACGGTTTTTTATGGTCATAAATCCGGGGGAAGCTCTCGTGAGGCACGGTGACCACCTCAGCCCAGTCGCATAATTGTTCTGACATTTAAAATCAACCTATCGAAATTTTGAACACAATCCCGGGATTTTTCGTGTTCCCGGGATTTTTGACGGTCTCAGAACTCAGGACCTTCTCGGAACTCACAGGAAAACTTTGGAATATTCCAGACTACAAGAAGTACTAATTGGAATGCCGTAACAATTTTGCGTTCTGGCTGTTGTGTCCTGTTGAAAATCAGGCTTCATGCGTTTGAATTAATATATTGAGTTACGAGGCTGCGAAGCGTTAGAGAAAATATATACATTTATGTTCATGCTGAGCCATGGACATAATCATGGGCTAGTTAACATAATTGAGAATTACGATGTTGATGCTAATCAACAAATAACTGAGGATTCAACAAACATAAAGCAAGCTGTCGACAAAGCTATTCTGATCAACTCAAAATTTACTGCAACCCGGCTCTATTAAAATTAAACTGAAAATAGATTTCCCGAAGAAACGTGTTCTATGATATCTCTATCTTAGGGTATGATTGCGTAATTAACCACTAAATGTATGATTTCACATACGATGAATCCATAATGAACAACTAAATGCACGATTTAATATTCAGGAGTTATATACAATGAGCTTTGGCTAGTCATGCAGCAACAGGTTCAGCCGCCGTACAATGTACGTCTTTCCTGTTTTGCTCGGAATTCCTCGAATATTTCGCAGAGTGGCTTAACGTAGCAGGCATCATGCCAGCATCACAACACGCGCATGTTATGCAGTGGAATATACAAGCAGTTCGGGAAATAAAGTAAATGTCAACGAGTGTACCATGCCTTGCAGGACGGTATGTATAATTTCTATTGGGCGGCCTATTCCTGGAAAATGGCCGAATTTTTTCTACCTCCGTCGTTTTCAGGCTGGAAAAGTTTTTAGCAAAAGCCAAAGGCGCCTAGTTGGAGCTTTGCATTTTGTTGCGCAATTTAAGTTTTTTGCTTGGACTTGGGCCCACTGGCGGTACTGCTTCTTTCACTGCAGGTAGTAAGCATCATATAATGTACAAGCAGTAGTCAAATTGGAGCCGCCTGGTCCCGATAAAATATTTTCGGATATCTTAAACAAATCACATACGAGCATTCACTGTCACTTACAGTTCACTGAACAATGTAAACACAATGTAAACAATGAATACCTTGCCTCGTAACTCACAAACATATAGATCGCAAATTCTAGATCTGATTTAATTCAAAGACAATATGAAAGCATGACAAGATTGCCGCTCAGTGAGTCATGAGCACAATAATAGTCTGTGAGACGAGGCGCGATACGCTCGCCTCGTCTCGCCGGCTCAAGGTCCTCGCTTCGTCAGCAACTGCCATTGAATTTTCAGTGGGCTGACATGTTCCCATGTTGCTGACGTTGGGAATTCTTCTTCAGAGTTTGGCAATTGTTTGTTCGTAAATTGACGAACAAATGCAAGGTGATGGAGGTTAATTAAATCTTAAACGCCTCTGTGATGGACGGTAATTGCGCTGTAAACTGCCGTGTGATGGACGGTAATTGCGCTGTAAACGGCCGTGTGATGGACGGTAACTGCGCTGTAAACGGCCGTGTGATGGACGGTAATTGCGCTGTAAACGGCCGTGTGATGGACGGTAATTGCGCTGTAAACTGCCGTGTGATGGACGGTTACTGAACGCACTGATTGAATGTAAATACTGTACAACTTTGATCAAATTTACTGAATACCTATAATTAAATTTCATTGATAGCAGATTTTCATTAAATAAACGCTATACCACTTTTGAACGGTAATTTGAAATTTGGACAATTTTGCATACAAATTTAGATGAAATTGAGTGGAAGTTTTTTGAACGTTCTTTAAACGTTTACTGAATGATATTTGAACGTTATTGACTAACCCAACTTTCAAGGAACGTGGATTGCACACTGTGAACGTCAGCTCTTGGGGTGAGGTTCCCCTAAAATGTTTTCACTTCGGCATGGCTTTAGTCAACAAATATTGCAAATGTAGTGAAAATGCTGTTAATTTAATAGCAAAGTAAAAATAAACTACCATCCTGCTGCAATTATATGGACCACTTATAATAAATAAATCATCTCTGCCATTGGTCCATTCATAACCGAAACCGATTAAAAATAAATAAATGCAAACCTTTCTGCGCGAATTGCCGTGAGAATCGGACCTGCATAAATGAATTAGAATGATTATAAATTTGTAGTTTATTGTTAAAATTATACGATTATACGATTACGATTATACGTACAATTGTATAATTATAATAATTGTATTATATCGTTGCAAGACAGTGTCAGCAACGATCTGAAAACAGCGCGTAAAGGATACGAAACTAATTACGTGGGCTCTACGCAGCTATACGTGCACTACGCAGCTATACGTGCACTACGCAGCTATACGTGCACTACGCAGCTATACGTGCACTACGCAGCTATACGTTTATTTAACGCAGGTAGTATGGTTATCTTAATTTACGCGGATAAAGTTATATCTATTTAATTGTAACGGGTATTTTTGTTGTCTACTTAATTGACGCTTACAGTAAGGTTATCTCCTTGACTCACGCGGGTACAGTTATCTTAATCGACGATGGCTCTGAAGTGTTTTTATTATTGACGAGTGCTCCTCTGGCTTGATATGTCGATTCCGGTTTGTTGTCGGCCTTTCACATCTATTGCCCGATGCGGTCACCAAACTTAACATGGGTATATATCACAATAAACTTAACATGGGTACTCATCACCTTGTGGTCGCCAACGAGTTGCTTTTTTTACTTTCCGTTCCGTCTGATGAAAGGTAGCGACATTCTATCCCGACTCCTCTACCACATCTGTGTCCCGTCCAAAAATGGACCCGTTGAATTACATCTAATTCGTTCGGGTTCAGTTATTTACTCTGGGCAGGTTTTCTTGCAACCCTCGCAGTCTACCCTGTTTGTAACCGTATCCAACACCGTAGCTAGTGACGTCCCAAAACGACGGTGTAGACTGAACAGAAACGACGCATTTATACCCGTCTTTGTTGGCAATGTGAATGAGGAATAAGATCGGACCAAGTACGATTCCCTGTGACATCCCATTTTTATCCTCGCCTCGCTTGACCTTCAGCCTTCAATAGCGCCAGTTCATATCCGTTGATAGCTCATATCCGTCGATGAAAAAGTTGTGGGTCAACGCCAGCAACTCTTTTCCGACCCCAAGTAGTCCTAGTTTCATTCATTGTTTATTTCATCAAAAGATTTCGCTAAGTCCAGATACACCACGTCTGCCCCAGTTGAGCACTTGAGCCACAATTTGGTAATATTGCTGCAGTAACCGAGAGGACCATTGCGCGTGAAATCTTGGGAACCATTGCGCCCGAAATCAGAAATCATGTTGTC
This sequence comes from Hyalella azteca, assembly GCF_000764305.2. Lineage (NCBI taxonomy): Eukaryota > Metazoa > Arthropoda > Malacostraca > Amphipoda > Hyalellidae > Hyalella > Hyalella azteca. The sequence continues at coordinate 19,127 of NW_025947148.1, read as the reverse complement.
AATCAATATCAGCTTCCTCCATTTACGGCACAAACCTCTATAGCATATACGGCGATCGTGACATATGACAATCGTCATGCATACAGGACATACGGCCATAGTAGATAAAGCAGTGGTTCCCAAACGTTTTTAGGCTGGCGCCCTCTATAGCTCCCTAGTGAATTTCTAGCGCCCCCCACAGACACATATAAAAACATCCGCCTCTTTCTTGAAATTTAGTACGCTGAAATTTTCCAAGATAGAGGTTAAAAACAAATGTGTATTTCACAAATAGAACCCAGCTAGTGAACCAATATGTTTTTAAGCTGTTTTAACTATTTCTGCACTAGAAACCCAGGACTTATCGGGCAAATGAACGGCCGGACTCGTGGCCGGGATCGCTCGACCAATCTCAAAATTCAATTATCAAGTAATATCTCCCAAACTAATGAACGCAGCTCAATGAAACTTGGAACACGTATTCACAAGGACCTAATGGTGATGTTTAGCACGTTAATAATTTTTTACATTCCGCCTTCATTCGTGAGTCAATTGCGCTACAGGCCGAAATACGCAGTGACCAAAGAATTTATTCCAAACTACTGAACAGATTTCAACGAAATTTTAAATATATATTCCTAACTACCAAACGGTGATTTTTTAGCTTGTAAAAACATTTACGATTTTACCTTCGTTTGCGAGTTTTTTTTATTTCACAGTCATTCTTGATTTCACACTTCCTTATATTCGGCCGTATCGCCGGATAATTTGTCGCTTAAATTTGCGGCGATCAAGAAATGTCTTCTAAACTACTGAACAGATTTCAACGAAACTTTGTATATAAATACCTAACCTCCCAACGGTGATGTTTAGCTCGTGACAATTTTTCTATTTTGCTTTCGTTCCCCAGTTGTACAGATATAGGCGGAACGACCGGCTTTTCTACCGGCCGGTTTAACCAAAAGCCGTTTACGTACAGCCGTATAACTCGCAAAAGAAGGCAAAACGAAAAAATTGTAAAGCTCACTGTTGCTGAGGTTAGGTATTTAAATACTGAGTTTCGTTCAAATTNTGCAAACGAAACGAGGGCAACCAAGTCCATAGTGCAATCGAAACGAGGGCAACCAAGTCCAGAGTGCAAACGAAACGAGGGCAACCAAGTCCAAAGTGCGAACGATACGAGGGCAACCAAGTCCAGAGTGCAAACGAAACGAGGGCAACCAAGTCCAGAGTGCAAACGAAACGAGGGCAACCAAGCCCAAAGTGCAAAAGAAACGAGGGCAACCATGTCCAAAGTGCAAACGAAACGAGGGCAACCATGTCCAAAGTGCAAACGAAACGAGGGCAACCAAGTCCAAAGTGCAAACGAAACGAGGGCAACCTTGCCATAAGTGCGTACGAACCGAGGGCAGCAATTGTTGCTATAATGTATGTGCCACGGCGATGATATTTATGCCAGTGTGTTTCTCCGACGATTCAACACTTCATTCATTTCATTGTTGTTATCTAATGTGTTGGTCTGCGCGTTTGCGTCTGAATAGATAACATTCATATGTAGGTGATATTGTTCGACCGGAGATGACAGTTACATGGCACGAGTCTCGAGTCTCAAGGCTCCTGATGACACACCATGCAAATGGCTCAACATTGTGTGCAGTACGTAGCCAATTAACAAGAGATCAACAATGGCTAAACGAGTGCTCTTGATTTACCAGGTCACGATCAAACAAAGGATTCGTCGGTGCAGGCACAAGTCATGCAAATCCAAGCCATTGAGACCTGACTCCCATATGTGTGTGAGAAGCGTGCGTTAGCAAAGCCTACATATCGCGCGTAGAAAGTTGACTTTATTTAGATCTATTTTAGGTCCCTCCACTTATCATGAAGAACAGGCCAAGTGTGAGTGGCGAATATTGTAGGCCGGTGTGTAAAAAAAAGGCAGCAGAAAACGTGTGGGACACTGCGAACCTCGGGCAAGTCTAGGAGGAAATGAAGTATGCAGGCAAACGTATGGAGTACTGCAAATAAGGTGTTGCCAGGGTATTGAGAGACAAGACTCTGACAATGTTGCCGGCATACACCATTTTACCATCCCTGTTGTGAGCTTTCATTTGGCCAGGCAAAACATGCGCAGTTTGCTTGCAGTGACGCGCATGCGCGGAAACGGGGACACGACGCAGGGTCTGGCATACCTAATGCAGCAGCAGCGCACCTAACCTACATGGCGCCGGCAGAACAAAAGCGCAACTAACCTATTAATCCAGCCTCGTGAGAGACTTCTTGTGGCTCTTATTTTCTCTATGTTGTGGGGCATACCTTGGTGATGTAGGCAAAAGTTACGTAATTACCAAGTACACTGAAAGATTGTGTACACTTTCATTCTGTATACACCCACACTGAAGATTTGTGTCAATATTCAGCCTGTAAAGACCGACCCTGAAAATTTGTGTCAACGTACACATTTACTATGAAAACAACCACCGTTATAAAGAGATTCAAAATTAAAACGGTATATACACGCTTTGACAATATGCGTCGCTGCTAACGCTCTAATAATTAAGGACCCAAACAGATGATGGGCATTTAAATTAACACAGTGGGCAGAGGTTGGGCTTTTATCAGATACCAGATTCTCATATCTAAGAAGCTAAGCTGGCCAACACATGTATAAGAATTATGTTCCTAGTGAAAACAAAACACGTATAACCCGTCCGAAGTGCAAACGAAACGAGGGCAACCAAGTCCAAAGTGCAAACGAAACGAGGGCAACCAGGTCCAAAGTGCAAACGAAACGAGGGCGACCAGGTCCAAAGTGCGAACGAAACGAGGGCAACCAAGTCCAAAGTGCGAACGAAACGGGAGCAACCAGGTCCAAAGTGCGAACGAAACGAGGGCAACCAAGTGCAAAGTGCGAACGAAACGAGGGCAACCAAGTCCAAAGTGCAAACGAAACGGGAGCAACCAGGTCCAAAGTGCGAACGAAACGAGGGCAACCAAGTCTAAAGTGCGAACGAAACGAGGGCAACCAAGTGCAAAGTGCAAACAAAACGAGAGCGACCAGGTCCAAAGTGCGAACGAAACGAGGGCAACCAAGTCCAAAGTGCGAACGAAACGAGGGCAACCAAGTCCAAAGTGCAAACGAAACGAGGGCAACCAAGTCCAAAGTGCAAACGAAACGNTGACGCTCATGTCTGATCATTGCCTTCAATAGCCGACCTAATGTCATGCCAAATGGGTCGCATGACGCTCATGTCTGATCATTGCCTTCAATAGCCGACCTAATATCATGCCAAATGGGTCGCATGACGCTCATGTCTAATCATTGCCTTCAATAGCCGACCTAATATCATGCCAAATGCTGTCTCTTATACACATCTAGATGTGTATAAGAGACAGACTTAGCACCGATACGCGCTTTTCTGAACCAAACTTGGGTCTAAATGAATCACTCGGGAGGATAACAGTGTACCAAAATTTGGAAAATCTCGCACTCATTTCTTCCAGTACAAAATGTCCTTCACACGCTCATAACTCCAGTGCAGTTTTTCCGAGGGAATCTTCCACAAATAAACAGTGTAACTTTGATATATGTTTTTATGGATCAATTACACCGTATTGGCTATGTTCTACAAGGTTGCAGTTAACGGGAAAGGCAAGCCCAATGTATGACATGACACACTCTATGGCATCGTCGCAACGAACAAGTTGACATCTCCTCGTGTCTAACCTCGTTTCCGAGCCCGTGAACTGAACAAACGTGTCGACACACTTTCTATTTTGTTTTCTTTTCATAGCTTCATATTTTCCTTTCACGTTGCTGAGCATATGGACGGTGACATGAAATATGAACGCTGACATGACTATGTGGCTTGACAGCCAGAGTCGTGATTGAGCTGATGACCTACCGAGAATGGAAGGGTGCAAGGTGCAGCTAACCATGTCTCAGAAATTGGTTGTAACTCCGTCAGCCAATCAGTGACGGCTTTTCGTGCTAAATCCGCAAATCAAAGACGATAAATTGGCAGCTACGTGTATGTACCTAGACCTAAATAGAACGTCAAGAGCATGTATAATCACGCTCTAATTACGAAGCATTTCCACATTGCTGAAAACTGAAGGTCTAGCGCATAACATTGTGACTAACTAGCCTAAAATATCAGAATATCCAGTCACGTCACCTGAAAAGTTCGGATGATCTCGTCACGGTTACCAATGCAATAGCCGGAAACTAAGATTCTCTTTTAGCTATCAAGCTATAAGCTGGACGGGCGTCCAAACGCAATCACAAGTCTCAACCGCTAAATTTAATTCATGTAAAGATGAACGGCCAACTATGGAAGTAATAAATCAGAACGAGTACCTAATCTTGGCACATAGCATGCGCAATAGAGAACTAATAATTAACAAAATCAGATGCTCAGAAAGAAATACTCTCAAGCTGTAACCTACCTACTACCTACCTATTGTCAATCAGACAAACCTACTACCTTATTGTCAATCAGATACGACATGGAACCTATTAACAAATCGGATACAAAATTAACGAGAGAGCTAGAGTTACGAGATACGAGATTAAGCTTGTGACCCTGAAAAAAAACAGAAATCAAAGATTAAATACCTTAGCACGACAAACAATTATATGCTTGTTAATTTCAATGTTTTTCCCAATACATTCCAATTCTAACGCTTTCACACGCAATAACTTACCCTTGGTTTGGAGTTAGAACCGACCTGAGAGGCACCAGTACGCCGGTCGGGATCAAGCAGCCAACCAAAAATTGTTAATTTCAGATTTGCGGGAGCCTCTGAATAACCAAAAATTTAACACTTCTACATGTCAGCGCTGGTCACCCTTGATCTTCGCGGCACAATTGCCAGTATATAGTAGGAAATTTGCTGAATACTTTATTACTACAGACATCGTACTCCCGCTGACATGGCAGACATATTCCGCACATAGGACGATGTCTTATGGCTGATTATTGCCTTCAATAGCCGACATAGTATCATGGCAATTAAATGGGTCGCATTACGCTGATGTCTGATTATTGCCTTCAATAGCCGACCTAATATCATGCCAAATGGGTCGCATGATGCTCATGTCTAATCTTTGCCTTCAATAGCCGACCTAATGTCATGCGCAAATGGGTCGCATGACGCTTACATATGTCTAATCATTGCCTTCAATAGCCGACCTAATGTCATGTCAAATGGGTCGCATGACGCTCATGTCTAATCTTTGCCTTCAATAGCCGACCTAATATCATGCCAAATGGGTCGCATGACGCTCATGTCTAATCTTTGCCTTCAATAGCCGACCTAATGTCATGCCAAATGGGTCGCGTGACGCTCATGTCTAATCTTTGCCTTCAATAGCCGACCNTATACGGTGTATTAGGTATCATGTATACGGTGTATTAGGTATCACGTGTACAGTGTATTAGGTATCATGTGTACGGTGTATTAGGTATCATGTATACGGTGTATTAGGTATCACGTGTACAGTGTATTAGGTATCATGTATACGGTGTATTAGGTATCATGTATACGGTGTATTAGGTATCACGTGTACAGTGTATTAGGTATCTTGTATACGGCGTATTAGGTATCTTGTGTACGGTGGATTATGTATCATGTATACGGTGTATTAGGTATCATGTGTACGGTGTATTAGGTATCTTGTATACGGTGTATTAGGTATCATGTATACGGTGTATTAGGTATCACGTATACCGTATACGGTGGATCAGGATTCATGACAGGAATGGTGTTTGTCTGACGGAAGCAATATTAATCAAAGGGCACTTAATATGCAAAATAAATGTATAAATTTTATTTTTTATTTATCATTTCGATATCACAAGTCAAGGCTAAACTCTTTCATTATCTCATCTCAAACCTTCATTCGCTAGAAAAAAAAATTTAAATTATCTCGCGATCTTGTGACAATACGTGAGCATCCTGAGCCAGAAGTTTTATTTAGTAGCAATGATGAGACCAGGACGTACGTTATCTTTTATCTTGTGGTATCTGCACGGAGTTTTATGATGAAATCATAGGTGAGTTGCAACTGAGTCATTCATTTCTAAGTGAATATGAAGAGCACGTGACGTCACATCTTATCTTACCGTGGAAGTAAAACAAAAGCTGCTATGCTATCAGTTGATCGTACGCCCCATGCGCGATAACAATCAAGTTGCAGTGTCCAGTGTGGTGCGTGTGGTGCATATACTGACCCTAACTTCTGTTATATACTTCAGTATACACTGAATTATCGGTGAGTCTACTCAGTAGGCTGTAATGATCGAATTATTTAGTCTGTCCTCGATATAATATTCGCTTAATCATTAGTAAGTCTTGTCAGTAGTCGTGGTCTGTGATGATACTTAGTCTGTACTCTAGCAGCCACGGGCTGGTAAGTCTTCTAGGTACAAGAGCACTAACTGTTCTAGGTACAGGTGCACTAAGTGTTCTAGGTACAGGAGCACTAAGTGCTCTAGGTACAGGTACACTAAGTGCTCTAGGTACAGGTACACTAAGTGTTCTAGGTACAGGTGCAATAAGTGTTCTAGGTACAGGTAAACTAAGTGTTCTAGGTACATGTGCACTATGTGTTCTAGGTGCAGTTACACTAAGTGTTCTAGGTACAAGTATTCTGTGCCTAGAACTAGTAAGTGTTCTAGGTACAGGTACACTAAGTGTACTAGGTACAAGTATTCTGTGACTAGAACTAGTAAGTGTTCCTGTACTGGTGAATGTTCTAGGTACAGGTACAATAAGTGTTCTAGGCACAGGTACACTAAGTGTTCTAGGTACAGGTACACTATGTGATCTAGGTACAAGTATTCTGTACCTAGAACTAGTAAGTGTTCCTGTACTGGTGAATGTTCTAGGTACAGGTACACTAATAAATGTAAGAAATAGGAAGAGTAATATTCACGGCCGGCAGCTGTGCTGCTCGAAATTCCCGTTAATCTCTTGTAATCAGTAATCACTTGCTGCGTGCAGTGGTGCTTGAGCGCTCCGGGATGTAAACATATCGGAAATTCCACGTAATAGTCTCTCTGTTCTAAAACCAGTTCGCCTTTTTATTCATTTATTTTACTTATAAGTCTTCCATTATATTTTATTTGCGCCAAAACTTGCCCTCCGTTCATAGGAAGGAAAAGAGTTGAGAATGAGCAACATCGGAAAATGGATGAGCTCTGTAGAAAATATTTAACTTGTGCGTTGTGTTAAAATATTCAATATTTGACACACTGTCGACTTATGGTAAAATTAAAATAAGATAAGAATAGCATTGAGAAAAGCTAATGTATCCGTCGACAAAGAGTTAAGTTCATATAAAGTAGGACATTAGCGATTAGTAAACAATTATAATTGTATCATTGTCAGAATTGTTAAGAATAACAGGACAACATACAACTATTAACATTCATCATCCTAACTGTTAATTCGTGTCGAGCTTAATGTGCTGCAAGCAAACGGGTTCGATTAATCTCATAGATTGCAATTCATGATTAGTCGTATAATGGCACGTAGTGATCCTTATAGTGTAATTAAAAAGTGTTTTTCTTAGTACTAATGGAATAAAGTTTAGGTATAAAGTGGTGTAAATGTTTCTGATGGATTCTATAGCTGTAATAGGTTAATTTCCAAAGCTACAAATTTCACAATTATGTCGAGACATGACAAATTACAGTGAAACTGAAAATTCTCCGTTGTCATCGGTTCTCACCGGAACATATTTACGAGGCAAGGAGCTGTCATAAACGAGAGTTTGGTGCGCACTTACATATGAAGATGACCTTCCTGATGTAATCACAGTATACCGTTAAATATTAAGTATATTGGCCGCAATGTTCGTATAATGTTGTAATGAAACGCAAATTCAATGTGCCTTTTAATTCCAAGCATCGAGAGAACTAGCGATGAATGTGCATACAACGCCTCATTCAATTCACATTTCAACGTCTCATTAAGATTCGCACTTGATTGTCTCATTAAGATTCAAGCTCTGCTTTTCCAGTTATTAAACTTCCATCTTATTAATTTCCTTAACAGAACAAAAGAGTTAACGCTTCTTGTGGCGCCTGAGATGAACAATGCTTCTCACCGTATGGATTGAGTTCAGATGGATGCATGGATAAGCTGCATTAATAACTGTTGTATTTGATTCCAGAATTGCTGACCGTTTTGAATGAGTAATTTGTCAACGTGTTAGTGTCCAAATTTTCCTGCGCCTGTTAAATGGGACCAAGCATATGATAAAAAATATAAGAAATGATAAACTCAAATCTAACTTAACGATATGGTACAGAATATTTTCCCCGGAGAAGGCCTTTGCCTTTGCCATAATTCTATCTCAGTTCACTTTCTGCTTGACCGTTCAACAAACTTCACAGTAGAATGAAAAAATTGAAATCTGTTAGCGACGTCCAGAAAGTCATTTCTTCGTTCCAACAATCATTAAAGTGTAATAATATTACAGTGTGATAATAATGATAAAATGATAAAATATGTCTGAATTTCTTAACGGATGTCAGTGTGTTCGGAAACATGCATGATTGTAAATGTTTTGATGAGACCTCATTTTCGCTCGTCTTGTAGCTCTCATCGAAATTAATGTATTCGTTCCATTACGAAGAGATATCCGTTAATGCAAGCATTACACTTAACGTTCCTCTTCAATTAATGTATTCCAGTTACAGCAAGTGAAAGTAGAAACGGGTGTGCTGATAGGGATTGCAGTTAAATATTGATATTACCTGTAAACTTGAGCGACCAACAATGAGCGCTCATGATGAGAGTGACGGCTGAAGAAGTGTGCCGTTGCAGGAGAGATAACAATAATCACTTTCATACTTGGACATTATCACATAGAGCGCCATCACGTTCGCATTTCATAACGGCTCATTGCACCAAACTTTTGTAGCGGACTTGCAAAACTTGGTGAGTATATTTACCAGCAAATGGATAACATTGAATTGTAATCTTCCCGGCGCGTGATGGTAACAAAAGGTTTCTGCGGCTAAAACGTGATCGAAAATTTTGTAATTATTAATTAAAAAAGTCTTCGAAAACGGGAATTGTTTTAAAACGTTTGGCTGAAATATATAATATTAAAGAATCCTAATATTACATAAAATAAAATAAAATAGTCTAAAATTTTTGATGAAAATTCTGCAAATCACCGAAAGATGACCAGCCTCGATCATTTCACTGAAGAAGTTGTTGAAATTTCCATCTAAGATAACCCCTTTCTCCATAATTTGAGATGTAAGTTCCCACTTAGTGGGCCTCGAATACTACTTTATTATGTGACAAATCAAATGATAATTATAATTGAAGTTAAAAGACTTGAACGAATCTATACCTTTATTCTTTATTCTGAGCTTAACACAGCGTTAGTATTAACGTTATCACGCATCAAAACATATCTAACCTCATGGTAGTTCACAAGCACCAAGCTTAAGTCCATAATAAAGTTGTCAATTGGTACTAATATTTTGTACTTATAACTACTGGTACTGGAACTAATAATTAAGTATACTAATCTAAACCTAATTTAATCCCTATATACGTACGCTTTGATTTCGCGAGAGGCTACGCATGTTAATATAAACATGAATTACATTTATTTGAAGTCCAATGAGAACATATTATTAACATATATCTTATTGTTTTTATAAATTCTGCAAACTGCGCTCTTGGTAAGATTTGTAAATTTGAATATTTTTCTATTGGACATGATTATTTTCACGTCGTTTCGTACACATTATTAATTATCAAGTAAATTAAGGTCTGCGACGTTTAAAACTGAAATGAAAACTTTTGCCCAACTATAAAAATATTCACATTAAATTAATCACTGTGCTTTTATTTGATTCTGACGGAATCAAATAAGAGCCCAGGGATTAATTCAATTTGAAGGTTTTTATTTAATTCTAACATGGAATTAAATAAAAGCCCAGTGATAAAGTTAATCACTGGGCAAAATTAATCAAAACTGAAATGAAAACTTTTGCCCAACTACAAAAAAACCTTAAAATTAAATTAATCACTGGGCTTTTAAATGATTCTAACATGGAAAAGATTCGTCACGTTGCTCTTATGCAACACAAGGCTCGGCCCCAAGCGTTCTTCTCAGAACAGTCCAGAAAAAGTTCAGGTTGACTTACATTAGAGCTGCAGATGAGATCTTCACAAGATGTTTACTTCTTAGAAATAATTTGTACGGTAAAGAAAGAGAGGTCAGAGGGGGTTAAGGGAGGTCAGGGGGAGGGGGCATCAGCTAAGAGCTGGGGCTGTAGTATGAAAACTACGTAGTGAATAGTTCGTTGTACACGTAGCGGCAGATTACTTGTCGGTGATTGGTGGGTTTCGCTAGAAAAGTCTTCAGTGATTAACGGATAGAGTTGCGAAATCGTAAGTATTTTAGATAGTACTGCCCCTTCGCCGCTCTTATACACATCTAGATGTGTATAAGAGACAGGTCCATTGTTGAGTTGACGTGCTTCATTAATTGAAGCGCGCTGTTGAGTTGACGTGCTTCATTAATTGAAGCGCACTGTTGAGTTGACGTGCTTCATTAATTAAAGCTTACTATAGAGTTGACATGTTTCATTAATTAAAACGTGCTGTTGAGTTGACGTGCTTCATTGATTGAAGCGCACTGTAGAGTTGACATAGGCGGACTCATTCAACCCAACTATTATCAAGAGAAGATAATAATAATTGAAGGATTTGGACAACTTCGGAGCAAATTCAACTAACATGAATAGCTAAGAAAAAATCGGCAACTACGAGCACAACAGTATTAGTTTGATTCAATTAACCGTGCGTGACAAGCGGGATAAATGAAACGTGTCAGGTTAAATAAATGGAATTTATGAGGATTGCGGACGCTTGAGTCGCCACTAATTAATAAACACATTTAATAAAAACAGGATAATAATAATAAATGCAATTCAAAAATAATAAATTGTATCATTTGATTACCGAATGAAACACTATGCTATTGAGATGTTACTAGAAAATCACAGTTCGATATAATTTGTATAATAGATAACATAATCTGTGACACACGATGGTTCTCTATAAGAAGGATGTCATAAGATTCTTTTAATTAAACCAATAGGAATTTTATACAAATGAAGCGGTGTTTTATCTCAGACATTCCCGAAGATCTTGTTGTGTGACTCTGTGTCTAGTGTTTTGACTCACGTCGAGCGCTGTGTGGTGAGATAAGAGCATTTGTTTGGTGGGCGACACGCATTCCTGCACGTATACGGGGGACTAGGTATCACGTATACGGTGGATTAGATATCGCTTATACGGTGTATTAGGGATCACTCATACGGTATATTAGGTATCACGGATACTGTGGATTAGGTATCATGAAAACGGTGTTTAGGTATAACGTATAGGGTGTATAGAGTATCGCGTATTCGGTGTATTAGGTATCATGTGTACGGGGGATCAGGTATCTTGTATACGGCGTATTAGGTATCTTGTGTACGGTGGATTATGTATCATGTATTCGGTGAATTAGGTATCATGTATACGGTGTATTAGGTATCATGTATACGGTGTATTAGGTATCACGTGTACAGTGTATTAGGTATCTTCCACAAGCGCTGGGGAATGAACCTACATAGGGTATGCCGGGGAGGAAGAACCTGCATGCATTTCAATATCTTTACCACAATTGCATACGATCAGAGTACCGCTCTGCATACGATCAGAGTACCGCTCTGCATACGATCAGAGTACCGTCCTGCATACGATCAGAGTACCATCCTGCATACGATCAGAGTACCGTCCTGCATACGATCAGAGTACCGTCCTGCATACGATCTGAGTACCGTCCAGCATACGATCAGAGTACCGCCCTGCATACGATCAGAGTACCGTCCTGCATACGATCAGAGTACCGTCCTGCATACGATCAGAGTACTGATTGTCCCCAAGCACCGTTATTATTGCCTGAAATGCAGTTATCTTCATGACGATTGTCCCCAAGCACCGTTATCATTGCCTGAAATGCAGTGTTTTTCAATGATGAGTGCCACAAAGTTCCGTTATTATGCCTGAAATGCGGTTGCCTTCATGAAGATTGCCACAAGAGCACCGTTATTATTGCCTGAAATGCAATGCTTTTCAATGATGATCGCGTAAAGGAAAACATGAGATGCGTCAATGTTAATGAAGAGAGAGTGGCCGGCCTGAGCTACGAACTCACGAGTCGGACACTATACCGCTCGATCTGCAAGTGTTAAAGAACTCTTTAGTATACCCATGTATTCACCTGTTATAATCATGGGCTAACGGACTGCAAGTGAAAGGATTTATATCTATGATAATTCAGAAATATATTTGCTTTCAAAGAGTAGCTTCTGTCCAGTGATCACAGTTACAATTGCTCTTTGTAGGTCGAATGTGAATGTGCCGAAGCGGCGTACGGGCGAACACGTTAATTTGTGATGACTTTCAATCATACATTACCTTTCCTCACTACTTGCATGCATCAGTTTCTGTTAGGTGAACATACCTAATCCATGCTGGCTGGATATACCTTACTTATATTGATATTCGAATATATCATTTGTTTATAGATGGAAAGATATCTCTCTCAGCTTTCCACACTGCTTCAGCAGTTGTGCAAAACTCATGTAAAGCCTAAATTTCCGATTTTTCATTTTACACATATTTTGTGTAATATAATTAATCTTTCGATATTATTGTCTTTCAAAAATGGTGTTCATTGGGGTTTTGGTCTATCGCATCGAAATTTAAGAAAGACTCGTAATAAGATGCTACATCTTATTTTCTTATTAATAAATCTCAGGGTCGCGATTTTGGTGACTTTTTGATACTTTGAATAGCGTTAAACTAACGAATTTACAGTGGTGTATGATATTTTAAGACGAAGAAGACTGTACCTTTGTAAAAACCCCTCTTTATAAAGCAATTATTCTGATTCGTCAATATGGAATTCATTTGTCGGCAATTCATGAAGTTTGAATGATCTTTGCTGTCGAGGGGCAGGAGTATGGTGGTGGGTGTGTCATCATGGCAAGTGAGGTGTGTTTGTATCATCTTAAGGATGGTATAACTGTACATGTGTTGTAATTTTTCTTATATGTGTTATATTATATGTTTATCCTGGATCGTATCCATCATTTCTTATTTACCTTCACAATCATTCACTACACGCGCAAGATGGCCTTTTTAGCGCATTTTCTCATTTATGGATAAATGCACTATTGTGCTGCCATGTCCGTCTGTCTGTTCGTCTGTCCGTCCGCCTGTCCGTCCGTCCGCGACCTCAAGTTTTCGTCGACGAGAAAATGCGCTCTCTGTCACTCACTGCAGTGAGTACTGAGTTATATTTTTTGTCATCGCCCAACACTCCCGTAGTGATGAGCTTTTCAGCCTCTGTGTGGGTCACCGTGAACCATAATGACCCGACCAAAGGGTGGATCAGTGCTACGTACGTGCAGAATCTACGTAACTATTTCTACAACACGAGCCATCTATTTTTGTGTGAGAAAAGTAGGTCATCTTGAACCATAATGACCCGACGAAACGGTAGATCAGTGCTACGTGTCGCTATTTCTACAACACCACCCATCAATTCTTGTGGGAGAAAATTCGTTAAGCTGCAATCAATAAACACACATAAATATGAAGACGCTCAGTCAAATCCTTCGAAAAAGTTATTAATGAACCTTAATAACGAAGGTAATATATGAAGAGAGAGTTTCGGAGCCATAGAAGATGCGGTAAAGATTCCTGCATTACAATGAAGAGGGCAAAGTACACGGGCCAGTATCTACACAAAAAAGAGTGCAAAGTACACGAGGTGGTTTCTACCCAAATCCGACATGAGTTCGCATTCATGAGTTGGTAGACGCAGAGGTGCATGGCATATCTACCCCTTATCAAGATGCAAGTGGCAGTATTTTCGTTGTCCTGTTGCATCTAATTAACTATCTTTTTAATTAGAGTTTCATATTAGGTCATGGTTCTATGGGTGAGTGACACGCTGGACTCACTGACCCATGTTTGGGTATGGTAGGAAGTTCGCCACAAGTGCATGGGGTTGTTGGGATCATTTCTGCATAAGGAAATGTCTGAAAGAATACGTATGCGTCACTGCACGTATTTCTTTCCGTGTATAATATGGCACTGTTGACACGGTTATAGAATACTTTAAAGGTGCCTGAACCATACGTGTCGTACCTTAACCGTAAGTGTCTGAATCATATATAAGGTTTAAGTAAAAGTATCAGTTGAACCTTACCTGACCTACCCGGCCGCACGAGACCTGCGCCGAGGTTGCATCCAGGTCCAAAACATCGCATTTTCAATGCTTCCTTCTATTTATTTCATTTATATAAGGGCAGGGGCAAGGCATTTGACTTAAGAAGCATATTGGTGAAACTGCTTGATGTTAGCCGGTAAACGCAAACTGGCATCGCAGGCCAAGTCAACATGACCTCCTATGGCCTGACTTGACCTGACCTCTTCTGACCCAACTCAACCTGGCCTCTTCTGACCCAACTCAACCTGGCCTCCTCTGGCCTAACTCAACCTGGCCTCCTCTGGCCTAACTCAACCTGGCCTCCTCTGGCCTAACTCAACCTGGCCTCCTNCAAAGCTGACCAAGTGGAGTGCTCCAGGTGCAAAACCTGGTACTCCACACAAACCCTTGGAATTGACCACTGGTCAAACTCAAAAATAAAGCAATCATACATTGCCTGTAGAAAGTGCATACTGGCTCTTAGAGATGAAAACAGTATGCTTAAGAAAAGAGTCTCGGAGCTGGAAGAGATCATTAATAAAGCTAATCAGGCTGAGACAGCAAACCTTCCTGGCCCTTCCACTGCCAATAAGGCTGAACTAAAAGCTGGAATAGAGGAGGGCACTATCAATAAAGTTGGCACTACAGAGTATGCTAATAAAATTAAGACTAGTCAAAAGCCAAAACAGTCCAGCGTCCCTAATGTCTGTGGCACTGACATAGATGGAATGGCTGCCTATAAACGAGAATCTCAGAATAGAATAGCTAAGCCTCCCATTGTCATGGTGGGGGACAGTATAATTGGATCCCTTAGGGGAAAAGTAAGTGTAAATGAGGCTGGGAGTGAGATTGTATGCTTGAGTGGAGCAGATATTGTCAAAATAAGGAGGGAAGCGGAAAAAAAATCTGAAAGCACAAATGGTGGGCTTCTTGTTTTGCAGGGTGGTGGCAATGGCCTAAGAGAAATTGGAGTGGATAAAACTGTTGAAGAGATCATAAGCACAACCAGGGAGCTGTCTCTTATACACATCTAGATGTGTATAAGAGACAGGTATAGGCAAGACACACTCCGCTGTCGCACGCACGCATTTGTATAGGCAACGCACACTCCGCTGTCGCACGCACGCATTTGTATAGGCAAGACTCACTCCGCTGTCGCCGCGCACGCATTTGTATAGGCAACGCACACTGTGCTGTCGCACGCACGCATTTGTATGACCAACGTACACTTTCGATGTTTTTTCCAGCTATGAAGTTAGTGAGATACAGCATTTCCTGCAGAACAAAAAAACGTTGTGAAATTATTTTTAACGTTAGAACGTGTTTTCAACGTAAATGTTGCTGGCTTTATGAAAACTCCTCAGCGCATACTGAATTCGAAACTTTAAAGTTCGTGTTTCGAGCTATACCAATTTGTGCTGCAATAATCGCAATTTTGTAATTAATCTCACAATTACCCCCTGGGATAACGTGAGTTACCCAGTATGATAATATGAGTAACCCCATAGGATGACTCACATGATAGTTATCCCGTAGGATAATATGAGTTACCCTGCAGGATAACATGTGTTACGATACAGGATAACATGACTAATCCAATGAAACATCATGAGCCACCCGACAGTATTACATGAGACTGAGTTATCCTGTAGTATTACACGAGTTACCCCGTAGGATGACATGATCGAGTTATCCCAAAGGATAACACGCGCTAGGATTCCTAATTGCTTCGACCGTACTCTCTAGATCAAGAATGACGTACAGCGCTCAATAAAAATAATAGTAATAAAGCATAAATTATATAAATGACAAAAAGTCGCCGTAGCAAATCACCTTAGAATTAATATTTACTGACCATTATGCCAGGAAGCTGCCAGCGGTGTCAGTGTATAAATTAATACAGACGTCATTTCGATGCCGAGCTTTATTCTCCTATAGAAAGTGTAGGCGCGTTATATAAACATTCTGTGAATATAAGCATGAATCAATGAAAGAAAGTTGCATTCATTGAATGGATGACGTGAGAACTGACGCTGGCAGCTCATCTATAGCAATAGTGAAGATAATGTGCGGCAGCTGAACGGCTACCGAGCGTATTTCTTATGCAGCNTTGGTTATTGTGTTAGAGAGCAGTACAATAACTTGGTTATTGTGTTAGAGAGCAGTACAATAACTTGGTTATTGTGTTAGCCAGCAATACATATGATAGTTACACAAGTACACAACTGTGATAGAAATTCATGATTGTAGCACATGTACAAAACAGTGATAGAAATAAATGATACTGATACGAGTACGCATTAATGATAGAAATACATGATAGTGACACAAGTAAACATTAATGATAGAAATACATGATAGTGACACAACTAAACATTAATGATACAAATACATGATAGTGACACAACTAAACATTAATGATACAAATACATGATAGTGACACAAGTAAACATTGGTAAAGTAAATGTAACGCCAAATCCACTGCTGTGTTGTTGCTTTTCTGAGGTCTAATCATTGTTCATGTTATCTATTGTAATAATTCTTTGGATCATAAGTGACAGGAAAATTGACCTTAGAAATCAGCCAGGTAATGAAATCAATTATCCGTTTTCAGGTAATTGAGTTTGAATAAATTAAATAATCATTATATTAGTTTAATAAGCTATTAAGTAAATCCTGCATATTGATGCCCGATTTGCCCGATTTACGGTATTAACAATTCGGCATCCATCAATTATGCAATTCATATATGTGTCGTCCATCAAATTTTATATATTATAAATAAATATTAACATTGTGGAACGGGTGTTCAATGTCCTTAGGAATATGCCCCATAAAAATTGGCTTATAATTTTTTGGGGGGATGGTGAGAAATATGGGCTCTCAGGGGTTAAATGAGTTAACCCTGAAGCTAGAGGAAGGATTGTGATTACATGGATTGTCAGGATCATATTTGTTTTCTCGATGTTATTAGATCATTATATAAATTAAAGATGGATCTCATGTGGCGTGGATTTGTTTCAATGATCGTAAGTGTGACCATTGAATGGTTTGGGACACTTTGACTTAAATCCGACGAAACGATTCATATCCGGAATCGCGGTTCAAATTATTTTAATGAATTATATCAAGAATTACGATTCATGTACGGAATCAAGATTCACACATGGCATCATGAATGTAATTAATTCATACACAGAATGACAATACATATCGTGAATTTCTATTCACATCCTGAATGACGATTCATATCATGGACCACTATTTGTATCAGTAATCACAATCAACGCTGAGCACCTTCCTTCTTGAAGGTCGTCTTGTATCGACCGAACACGCGCCATGATTCAACAGTCTCGATGATTCTGGTATTGACAACATGACAATTATGTCAACGATGATTCTCTAGAAATATAATATACTTCAAACGACCTTCCATAGGTTATAAATGTAGTCAATAGGTGCATCGTGACGCAGCATAGGCTAGGATAGGTCCCGGTAACAGGGCCGTTTGTTCTTCAGTCACCGGTGGCCAACAGGCAAGGTTCTCTGCATGTCGTGTTCAACACGTAACGTTGATATGGTGTTGACTCCTATCTTGAGTCGCTCTAATAAGTAATCTGACTTCATTTTAAGCCGCTCTGATAAGTAATGTGACTTCATTTTAAGGCGATCATATCAATAATCTGTCTTCATCTTAAGCCACTCTCTTCAATAATCTATCTTCGGCTTACGCTGATGTCTTAAATAATCTGTATTTCTGCCCTAGCCGGTCATATAGGTAAGCAAATTAACTTATAATAACTTAACTTATTAACCGATTTTTTAAGTATATAATTTATATCTCAAGCTATTATAGTAATCCGTCTCAGGCTTATGCCGCTGTCTTAAATAATCTGGTTTAGCGCCTAAGCCAATCACATAAGCAAATTGACTTAAAGTCAGGCCGCTGTAAATTGACTAAAGCCAGGCCGTTTTTTAGGTATATTATCTATATCTCAAGCTCTTATAGTAATCCGCTCTAGGCTTAATCCGCTGTTTTACATAACCTGTCTTCACGCCTAAGCCGGCCTTATAAGCCGCTTTTTAAAGTATATCATCTATATCTCAAGCTCTTATAGTAATCCGTCTTAGGCTTAATCCGCTGTTTTACATAACCTGTCTTAGACCTAAGCCGGCTCGTCGCAACCTTGGCAGCGGCAGACGCACAATTGATGCAGCGTTAACCTTCACTCTTAGTGTGTCATGCGAACAGTTATCCACCACAGTCTGGATACAACCAATCTTCATATCCACTTACCTCCATCTTATTTTTGTCCGTCGATTTCCACTCTCGTTCTTGCGTTTTCCGTGTATTTTTTATGCATGATTTGCATTTCGGATGCAAAGATGCGGTGGCCAGCTACGAGCGTGACGTCACGACCTGTTGCTTCATTCCCGGGTTTGGTGCCTAATTTCTTGTATTTGTTTTGACCGTAAATTTTATTGTTGTTATGAAAAGCATCTCTGCAGTAGAATTTTTTAATGAGATGTTGACAGATTTATAGCTGTGAGCAAAATTATATTAGAAATATTGGAGGCGCAAAAATTACCCTAAATTTACGGATTATATTATTCCTGAATATGAGCGGTTTAACCTAATTTTCCTGAAATACTTAATATTTACCCTAAATGAACTCAATTCATCCCTTATGGTGTTGTTGCAACCTTGATTGCTGAAGTTGGATCTAGAAATAATTTATGGCAAAGAAAACTCACAAAATTCAATGTTGCTCTGTATAGAATTTTTATTAAATATAGCAAATAAACTTCATATTTTGTTTAAATTTGGTGTTGAAGCTTC